>NW_019384448.1:1068341-1071314 GCF_000671375.1 Centruroides sculpturatus | reverse complement strand
CATAATCACAGATAAAACAATTTACCACAACAGACCAGACATCACACTCATTGACAAACACAATAAAATCACATACATTACGGACATATCCATTCCAAACACTCACAATATACAAAATACATTCACTGAAAAAATTAGCAAGTACTCAGAACTTGCCCAGGAAATAAGGCATCTGTGGAGGATGGAAAGCATGCTTATTGTACCTGTCGTTCTCTCCTGTACAGGTGTGATACCACACACACTACACAAAAGCCTGGGAACATTACAATTGAATAGAAACACATACATCACACTACAGAAGGCCACTATATTGAATACATGTCATATTGTTAGGAAATTCCTGAATATAGACATACACACTGACACACTTATTTAGTTTTTGTCTTATTTTGGTTACTGTGCCTTGACTCTGGTCCAGTATAGTACACAGCAACCAGTGTCAATCAAGTATAACTCACTAAACTCAACATAATAATTATTAAAATTCCAAAGATTTAACATTGGTTCACAAGAAATTTATTTTTAGAAAGATAAAATTTTAACAGAAATTTTTCAGACAACATTGAACTACTTCAGTTTAATTGAATATGACCGTGAAAAAGATGTGTAATACTGAACACTTAATATTTATTGTAATATCTGTGATGAAACTAAGGTTAATTTTTGAAATAAAGGAACATGACTGATTTATTCAAATAATATTAATCAAGAAAATGTATTTCTGTATATGCATCATAAATAATAACAAGCAATTATTTATTAAAATTAATTTGAAGACAGTCTGTCCAAAACTGGTAACCAACATTTATTCACTTCTAGTGTTCCAGAATACAAACATTTGATGACCTGACCTTCCTTTTTAGGCTGCTTGGCCGTGAAATTTAAAAAACATCCTTTAAAAGAACAGAAAAATATCAAATTAAAATTACAAATTTAGAATTGGTACTGGCAGATCATACAGACATCATTTTCTTTTCCATCCTTACCAATCTGTAATGATGCCAGGCTGCAATTTTTAATCATATTTTTAATTTATTAATAAGTTTTATAAAATTAAAATAACTTGATATCATTTTAGCATTTTCAGATATGAAGAGGTCCATCTTTCTAGAGGCAAAAGAGATCTTACCAAGTTGCACNTTATTCGGCAGTTTGCTTCAATCAGTACCTTTATTTTGTTTTCATTGGCTTCAACTGGCCATCCAGAATATGATACATCTTCAATATTGAAATTGCCCAGACAAAATTTTGTAAATCAGTTTTGGCACTGTCTTTCTCTCAACACATCATCTCCATACACATCACACAAATTTTTTCTCACTTGAACAGCATTCTTACCTTTTTGGTAATAAAAGAGCAAAATATGCCAAAAATGCTGTTTTCAATCTTCCATATTTGATGGGACACAAAAAATAAACAATTGCACAAAATCAAACAAAATTTTTTACAAATAAGCCTTAAAATGCTAGCTGTCAAAATATATAATGATAATATGGTTTAGAATGAAAATGGCGGGAAAAATACAACTAATCTGTCTAGTGGTAAAAAGAATGAAATTACTTTCCGAACAACCCAATAATTAAGAAAGTACAATAGATTCTTTCCTGCTTTACAATCTAAACTGGTTCCTGGTAAAACAAATAAGCCATTCTATTTCCATAAACAAAATTACATTATGATAATTCAGCCTTAATTATATAATACCACAAAGAAATGGCTAACAAAATGTTGTTATTATATGACTGTATGAAATGATATATTAAAAAAAAATTATACCAATTATGAAACAGGATGTGAACTAAATAGAACTTCATTCATTTTACAATTAAAGATGTTGAAAGTTTCAATGAACTAGTGTTTAATGATCTGTAAATAGTCCACACTTCCTTTAAAATTATTTCATTTATATAATATTATAACAATTTATTTTATCTATACAATTGTAACAAGATTTTACTTTTTATTTATTTACTTTATTAAAATCTTGTTACAATTGAGTATTATAATTGTAACAAAGTAAAATCTTTGTTACAATTATATACTAATTTATTAAATGTTTACCTCTCTTATTGCTGCATTGTCTTCTAAATTAACATTAAATGGATTTTTACCAGTAAGCATTGCTGCTATCGTTAATACTGGATTAATACATCTACAAAAAAATTTATTGAAATATTACTTTTGATAACAGATTCTCTAGAAACCATATTAATACTGATTTCTGATGATATAAAATCTTTAAATAGAAAAATCTTATAATAATAATAATAATNTTTCCGTGGGGAAAAAAACAATATTTTTATAATAAATAAATATTTTATTGAATTATATAGCGACCATTTTGGTCAAATACCTGTTGTCATCATTTCTGGTAGTAGCATGATTTCACATTCATAAAAGTTTTGATCATTGCTTACAAAAAACCGATCCAAATGATTTTTGACATTGTCATTTCAAATAAGTGTCTTACAGTTAAAAAAAATTGTATAGACCGGAAAACAAGTAATAATCTGAGTGTGCTTGATCTGGCGAATATGGTTGGTGTGATAGCATGTTCCATCTAAGTTATAACTGTTTCTGATGAGTTACCAAACTTGTATGAAATTTGACATTATTGTGGTAAAACACTACACCTGTTTTGTTGATCAATTCTGGCCTCCTTTTCTGTTTGATGATATTACTCAATTTGTTTACTCGATGGCAGTACACTTTTGAATCAATTGTTAAATTGTCTGATAAAAGCTCAAGAAAAAAAAAATTCCTTAAAATCCGACCAAAGAGAGCATCTCTCTTTAAGAACATGTGGAACCCATATATCAAGCTTTGAAACGAAACCAATTTGTTTCAAGTAATCATAAACAGTTCAATTTGACAAATTTAATCTCTTAGTGATTTCACGTGTTGTTATTCGGCAGTTTGCTTCAATCAGTACCTTTATTTTGTTTTCATTGGCTTCAACTGGCCATCCAGAAC
>NW_019384448.1:1008036-1066797 GCF_000671375.1 Centruroides sculpturatus | reverse complement strand
TAAAACAATTTACCACAACAGACCAGACATCACACTCATTGACAAACACAATAAAATCACATACATTACGGACATATCCATTCCAAACACTCACAATATACAAAATACATTCACTGAAAAAATTAGCAAGTACTCAGAACTTGCCCAGGAAATAAGGCATCTGTGGAGGATGGAAAGCATGCTTATTGTACCTGTCGTTCTCTCCTGTACAGGTGTGATACCACACACACTACACAAAAGCCTGGGAACATTACAATTGAGTAGAAATACATACATCACACTACAGAAGGCCACTATATTGAATACATGTCATATTGTTAGGAAATTCCTGAATATAGACATACACACTGACACACTTATTTAGTTTTTGTCTTATTTTGGTTACTGTGCCTTGACTCTGGTCCAGTATAGTACACAGCAACCAGTGTCAATCAAGTATAACTCACTAAACTCAACATAATAATTATTAAAATTCCAAAGATTTAACATTGGTTCACAAGAAATTTATTTTTAGAAAGATAAAATTTTAACAGAAATTTTTCAGACAACATTGAACTACTTCAGTTTAATTGAATATGACCATGAAAAAGATGTGTAATACTGAACACTTAATATTTATTGTAATATCTGTGATGAAACTAAGGTTAATTTTTGAAATAAAGGAACATGACTGATTTATTCAAATAATATTAATCAAGAAAATGTATTTCTGTATATGCATCATAAATAATAACAAGCAATTATTTATTAAAATTAATTTGAAGACAGTCTGTCCAAAACTGGTAACCAACATTTATTCACTTCTAGTGTTCCAGAATACAAACATTTGATGACCTGACCTTCCTTTTTAGGCTGCTTGGCCGTGAAATTTAAAAAACATCCTTTAAAAGAACAGAAAAATATCAAATTAAAATTACAAATTTAGAATTGGTACTGGCAGATCATACAGACATCATTTTCTTTTCCATCCTTACCAATCTGTAATGATGCCAGGCTGCAATTTTTAATCATATTTTTAATTTATTTAATTTAAAATATATGCTCTCCACTTCAAATTAGTAGTAGCTTACCCTGCTTTTCTTTTAACAATAGAATCATCCCAGTCATTTATCTAACACCTTTCAGGGGAAAATTTTTGAATTGAAATAACATATCAGAAGTACGTATATATTGGAGCCTCCTGCCCCTACAGTTTCCATATCTGGTCTTATCTTTCATCTATTTAACTCCATTCTTGAGATTAAGAAAAGACAGATGGATGATAGTGGGAATTTAGTCTACTATTTTTTCAATATGCAGCCCAAAAATTTGTAGAGAATATTTTATATTATTTATATATTAAAATTAATTAAGTTTTATAAAATTAAAATAACTTGATATCATTTTAGCATTTTCAGATATGAAGAGGTCCATCTTTCTAGAGGCAAAAGAGATCTTACCAAGTTGCACAAATATATGCATGTGCAATTTGCTTGTTTCAGCACTAAAATAATCAAAGGAAATCAATTTAAGATAATTTAAAATAACATACAAATAATCGATAACTGTAAAGATAAATATAACACTGCAGAAAAAATTGATACAAAAAGTGAGCTTTACTTCATTAGAGAACATATTCAAAATGACTGCCTTCAGTGATAATACAAAGATGTAAATACCAGTTTACATGGTGCTGCTAGTTATGCATCATACACTGATGTTTTTAAGTGACATTCCCCAGACTTGACTCCTCTAGTCAAGTATATGGAATATTCATCATCTATATTTCATGAATGCTTTGATTTAACAACTTTCTGTAAACAATTGATAATCAACAATATTCTTCTTCTTCTTCTTATCTGTTTAGTCGTGTCCAACTCTTGGTCACTCTATGGCTCAAAGCTCACCATGCCTCTCTATCCTCAGCTTTCTTCAATTCCGTTATAGATAATTCAGTGTCACTTTTGATTGTATCGAGCCAACGTGTCCTTGGTCAGCCTCATGCTCTTTTCCCACTAACCATCCCCAGCACAATCGCCTTCTCAAGGGAGCTGGTTCTCATTATATGACCAAAAAAGGACAGTTTCTGTTTGGTTATCTGTGCTTCCAGTGAGATTTTTGGTGGGACTCTGTCTAAGGCAGTTTTGTTGTTGATCCGCACTGTCCATAGAATGCAGAAAAGCCATCTCCAACGTCACAGTTCAAACACATCTTCCTTTTGTCCATTTTCTTTAGATTCCAAGTTTCACATCTGTATATGACAATAGGAAAAATAATTGTGCTAACTAATTGCATTTAATTTGGAGGCAGATGTCTTTGCTCTTTCAAAAGTTGTTCATGATGATCATTGAGGTTTGTCCAAGGGCTATGCGTCTTCTGATTTCAGGATTGCAATCTCCATTTCGGTTGACTTTGGACCCAAGGAATATGAAACCTTCCACTATCTCAATTTCTTCACCGTTAATCACAATTTTGACTTCTGTATTCTGTGCAGTAGTCATTATTTTGGTCTTCTTGAAGTTAAGAAGCAGCTCTACCTTTGCACTTTTGTGCTTGACTCTCAAAAGCAGCCGCTCAAGATCTTGCTGACTTTCCACAAGCTGTGTGGTATCATCCACGTATTGGAGATTATTGATGTTCCTGCCTCCAATTTTCACTCCAGTGTTACTCATTCAAATCTGCTTTCCTCATCGCCACCTCTGCATACAGACTGAATAGTGATGGTGAAAGGATACAGCCCTGGAGGGTACCCCTTCTGATCTTGAACCAGTCTGTATCAGCATATGGTGTTCTTACAGTGGCTTCTTGTCCAATATATAATGGCTGTATGAGCTGTATGAGATGCACACAGTTCATACAATCATTATATACCATGGAAATGGTATATACTGTATACCATATTATATAAACTGTACTTATATATACTTATACATATTTATACTTATATATATTTAACACTTATATACCATATTATATACTCAAGGAAATGGTGAGATTCCCATTTCCTTGAGGCACTTCCACAATTTGTCATGATCAAAACAATTGAAAGCCTTTGAGTAATTAATGAAGCACATGTATAGATCTTTTTGGTATTCCCTCACTGTTTCCATCATCCAATGAAGATTAGCAATATGATCACATGTACCTCTTCTTTTTTGGAAACCTACCTGTACATCTGGCATCTATCTGTCTATGGTTGAGTACATATGCTGCTGTTGAATGATGTTCAGTAGAATCTTACTAGCATGTGAAATCAGAGTGATGATGTGATAGTTGGAGCAATCTTTGGTATCATCCTTCTTTGGTATGTGGGATAAAAATTAGATCTTTTCCAATCCTTTGGCCATTGGCCATTCTTCCACACACTACGGCACTGCTGTCAAAACTTTTAATGGTAAGAATTTCAGTAACTTTGCTGAAACTCTTCCATCGACTCCTGTCCTTGTGGCTAGCCAGCTGTTTGAGTGTCCCCCTCTTCTTCTAAGATGTCTGGCTCCAGCTCTGTCAGTTCTTCCTCTTCAATACCTTGGGTTTCAACTTCCGTTTCACCTGGCATAAAGTTGTTCTGTGTATTCCTTCCATCTTTCTTTGATTAGTGTGTTGATCATGTAATTCATGACCATCTTGCCATTGACAGCTGCCTTACGTGTGATAAATGGTGTTCAGGCTTTCTTCACGTAAGCGAAGCATTGTCTAATGAGGCCTTTCTGAGCTGCTGCTTCCATTTTCTTGCACTGTTCTTCCCAGAATTTTCCTTTATCTTTCCTGGCTTCTTTTTGGAACTTTGCATTTCCTCTCAATTACCAATGATTTTTGCCTTTCTTCATTGTTCTGCTACTACTATCATAGTTTCTGACATCCATTTCACCAATTTTGCCTTCTTCTTGTATGAATGAGTTGATGCACTGCATCATTGGTATGTACTTTTATATCTTTCCATAGTTCTTCTGGTTCTCTTTCTGCGAAATTGAGAAAATCAAATATAATTCTTTATTTCTATATCGTAAGCATCGGGGATCATTTCAACATCAAATTTTGGAATCACTGATGGTCACTTAACATTACAAAACCTTAGTTTCACTTTGGCAACAAGCAGTTCATGATCAGTTCTGCAATCGGCACCAGAATACATTTTCACAGACAAAACGGAACTCTTCCACTTTTGCTGACAGAGGAAGTAGTCAATCTGGTTACGATATTTTCCATTGGGAGAAGTCCACGTATACAATCGCCGCCTTGGCTGTTCAAAACATGTATTCATCACGGTCATTTGCTGTTCTTGGCAGAACTGAATCAGTCATTCACCTGACTTGTTTTGTTCTCCAAGACCAAATTTTCCTACAATGCATGATTCTTCCATTTCATCTACTTTTGCATTGAAATCTCCAATGGCATAGACATAATCTTTTTCTTGATATCTGATGCAGCATTTCTTGGAGTTCATTGTAGAAAGCCTTAGTTACTTCTTCTTCTGAATCAGCAGTAGGCTCATAAACCTGAAGGATCGTAAAATTGCAAGGTTTCCCTTTGATACGGATTGCTATGATTCTGTTGTCAATTGTTCATTGTCAATTGTCATTCAATTGTCAATTATTCGAATGCTTTCTATGGTGCAACTGATCTTCTTGTGCAGAATGAAACCTACTCCTCTTCGCCGAATGGTATCTTTTTCAGAGTAATAGATGATGTAATAATTGGAATTAAAGAATCCGCTTCCAGTCCAGTGAACTTCACTGACGCCTAGAAGATCTATCTTCAACAGATTCATTTCATTTTTGATGATGTTCAACTTTCCTATGTGTAAACCATTCACGTTCCAAGTTCCAATTTTAAATACTTTAGTACAGTGTAAAGTTTTCTTTTCACTATGAGCTACATCAGCAATCAAGTGTCCTTTAGGATTTAGCCTGATCGCATCATCAATTCTCCTGCTACTAATAACAACTCATTGCTCTTTCCCAGTTGCTCGATTGATACCTTCTGGCCCATGGGTTTCACAAGTTGGTACCACATTTGAAACTGTAGGGTATTTTGGCAAAATACTGGAGCAGATTGCCAGGTCTTTCTCCAGGTCTCTAAATAATCTGTTACTTATATTAAAATGGTTTCAAATTCAAACATTCTGAATTACTCTTGCAATACAAAATTCATTTGAGTAATCCATTCGAACCAACAATATATATTAATAAAATTACATAGCTATATTCCAATAATAGCAATATCTATTACTGCAGAAATTATGGAGAAAAATCAATAATTCAGGTGATTTTAGTTTTGTAATTAATTTCATGAAATATTCAATAATATTATATATTGAAAGATCACAATTTAGGCTCAATGTTCAAAATATCTTCATTTATCTATCTACTGTATATCAATAAGTACATTTAACAAAGAAGAAACAGAAAATTTTTTTATACATTGTATGCTTTTCAATTAGTGTAATTTTAGTTTATTAAACCAAAATTAAAACTACACTTATATAATAGCTAAACTAAAACTAAAGAACATGATTAAAACAATGTAACTTTCAGTAAATTAATCTAAAATCTTAAATAATAAATTTCATTTTGTAACCTCAATTAAATAAATAAAAAGTAAAATCTTATTATAAAATTATTATTATTTACAATGATAATTTAAAATTCTAACAAATTTATTTGTTAAAAAACCATTTCAGTACTATTCAGTGAAAATATCAAAAATAACAAATTAAATTAGCAAAAATATTTTTGAATGTAGCAAGTATTTATTAAAAAAATTACTCATTAAAAATGGAAAAATTTAATATATCAATATTTTTAAAGTTATTTATAATAAAAATTATCTAAAATCAATCAGCTAGTTGCAGAAATTAGATTATGTTTGTCACATAAACAGATCATTATTCACTAGGAAAGCCTTCAAAGCTTTGAACCTTCAAAAATTTTTTAGCATTTTTAGGCCTTGTAACTTTGACTAATTTTTTCCCAAAGCTTCAAAGATTTTAACTAATTAATATTCAAACAATAGTAAAAGTAAATTTCAAAGTAGAAGAAATTAAAATGTTAATGTTGGCATGAAAATGTAATGAAAATGTAGACAAACTTTAGTTAATGCTCAAAATCATCAAACCTACCACAACCAATAGTGAAAGGGTTTTCTTGATTTATGGTAACATTTAACACTTTTGTATACTTAACTTTTTATTTCAAAGAAAATTCCAAGTGTGTTTAATAATCAACTGATTTTAAAATTCTAAATTGAATTTGAATAAAGCTTGTTTCTAAAATTTCTGGTCTGTATTCATGAATTTAATTTTAAGAATTCTCAATATAGTCATTTAATCAATTCATAATACATTGAATTCAATCATTTCTAGTAACACTAAATTACTATGGCAAAAATGTTGGCATTAAAACTTTTAAAACTTCAAAGTTTTGAAAATCATGTACATGTTTAAAAACTTTGAAAATATAAAAAGCCAAAGATTTGATATCCCTACTATTCACTATTGTTACTCATGTGAAAAGCTGTGGGTTATGGATGGGCAGAAGCAACTGTAAATAGTGATTTATTTTAAAATTAATTTTTCAACAAAGTATATTTATAAAATGTCCACTCTTTCTTGTGTCTTATTTTTTATTAGCAAAAACATGTTGATCTTTTTATGTAGTTAGCTTTAATTCAATTTTTGATTTGGTACCATTTTATAACTATGAAACTAATATCTTAAAACTACTTTAATATAAAAAGTTACAAAACTTTCTGTTGTAATAAACAGTCAATAATATCACTGTTTGCCTCTGAAATTGGCACTAAATTACATATGCTATTAAACTAAAGTATCTCAAAAAAATAAGAATTATATATAGTAATGAGGTCTATATACAAGTTTGTGTTTGAAAATTTGAAAATTAATTGGTGATAACAATGTTTGCAAAGTAAAATGCATTTATTAATTCATGAATACTGAAAGGTTCTTTATTAATATTTAGCAGAAAAATCTGTTTACAAGTGACACATATAAAATCAAAAACAACCAACTCCACTTTCTCAAGATCAGAAACATAAAAACTAAAAGTAACTGATTTTAAAACTAACCACCAATTTTCATCCTCTCTTTCTAATCCCTTCTTTTTGTTTTGTGGCTACTTCTGAAATAACAATCATCGTTGAAAAGACAAGAAAAATATATAAGATCATGTGCTTAACTAATTTTTTAAAAAGATGGCTTAAAACTATATCTCAAATATTCATTAAAGCTTTATAAAAGTAATATTTTGATGGTGCCATACCCTAGCTTGACTAATATATTGATGGATTATTTAGAAATGTTGTGCAATGGTGGACAAATTATTGAAACATTGTGAGAAAATTATCCATCAAACAGACAATGTCTAACAATATTTACTCCAATTGCTTGGAGTCCATCATAAGTTGTCTAAAATTCCATCTTTGATCTTTTTTAATGATATTAAGAATGTGTCAGCCCGATTTTGCTAACTGACTTACTTTTGTTCACATCTTCCACGCCTTTTAGAAGAGGATTTTTCACCAAAAAGTCTTTTAGCATATCTTGTGACAAAGGACCTACTCACACCTATTTTGATATTTTTTGATGTGTTGTGTCATCATTCTGTAAAACAACTTCAACTTTTGCTCGCTTACTTGGCATTACATCTCATCCAGAACTCATTTTCCTAACACTTTTAAACACTATGGCAACCAAATGAATAATTTAAATTTTATTTTTCCATATCTACTTTATGTAATTAATAAATGTTAATTCAGTTAATAATTGCAAGTTTAAGGAAAAGACAGCTTTACTGTTTTTTCTTTGTTTTGCTTAATGTTTCATGATGTTACAATAATTTGGCCACCATTGTATATATTAAAATACTCAAAAAAAATTTAATTTAATAAGATATCATTAATTTAAAAACTTAAAAAATTGTCTGTAAATAAAATAACAAGAAATAATATTATTTACTAAAAATGTTTACCTAAACAGAGCAGAATAAATTATAGCTTTAGAAAGACGAGGATGTAATGCAAAATGAGATGCATATTTTCCAAGAATGGTCAAATTTTCATTCTCATTCAAAATATTCATTTGTTGTAAATCATTTATTGAACATTTAATACTTTCAATATTTGGAGCTTGAACAGCTTCTGATAAAAATTCTAATGCTGAAATATTTGGATTATATATCTGAAAACGTAAATAACAACTTACTGAAATGAGAATAGAGTTTATGATAATAATATCTAAAGAAAAATAAATACCTTACTGTCAATAATTAAATTTTCAAGTGATATTCTCATCATTTCTGGTTTTGGAAAATCTGGCATATCATTCATGATGTCTTCTGTAAATAAATGATAACATTCACCACACTGAACTCTACCTGCTCTTCCTTTTCTTTGTCGAACATTTGCTTTTGAGATCCATTGTGTAGAAAGAATTGATAAACCATTATTAGGATTATAATTTAATTCTCGATGACATCCAGTATCAATTACATAAACAACATCGTTGATTGTTAAAGAAGTCTCTGCTATATTAGTCGCAAGGATAATTTTTCTTACATTTGATGGGACAGAATTAAAAACTTCAGACTGCTGATTATGAGGAATAAGAGAATGAAGAGTATGAATATGATATTGTAACTTATCAGAAAGTACATTTTGCAATTTATTATTAACTAATTTTATTTCTTGCCAACCTGGAAGAAAACATAAAATGGCACCAGGTGGTTTTGTTTCATCAATTCTTTTTATTAATTCAACAATTAAATCAACATTAACATTGACTTCTGGACCTTCTTCAATCTTAAAATTATTTTTTCCAATTAATTTTAAAGCATCTTTGAGAAAATATTCCTTTACAGGAAAAGTAAATCCAGGTACATTTAAGATTGGACAATGATTAAAGTATTCAGAAAATAATTCAGCATTTATTGTAGCACTCATTAAAATAACTTTCAAATCTTTGTTTTCTTTCAATATTTTTTTTAAAAGTATTAATAAAAAATCAATTTGGACACTTCTTTCGTGAACTTCATCTACTATGACATGACTAATTCCTTTTAACAATGGATTTAACTGTAAACGTTGAAGAAGAATTCCAGTTGTACAAACTAAAACAGCTCCACATTTGGAAGGGAGTTGCTTATTTAGTCTCACATGAAAACCAATTGTATCACCTAACTAAAAAATATTTTATTTAATAATTAATATCAAATATTAGATAAGAATTAATATACTTACTTTCTCATATCTTTCCTTAGCTATATGAGCTGCAATAGAAGTAGCAGCTATTCTTCGTGGTTGTGTCATTACTATGTTACAATCAGCTCCTCTGTATGACATTATGTATTGCTCCAATATATATTGTGGAACTTGTGTTGTCTTTCCACATCCAGTTTCTCCTGATAACACAATTACTTGATTATCTTGTATTAAAGAAAGAATTTCTTCCCTAGACATAAATACATTTTATTTGTAACTACATTTGAATTACAACAAACATTTAAAGACACAATGCTATAAGGTATCTTTTTTCCTAAATAGAAATTAGGATTTTTATAATTTTTTTAACTGTATTGTATTAAATTTTGCTTTATTTACAAATGATTGCTAAAGTGATATATGTTTATCTTTAAATATTGTAAAAATAATTAATTAATTAATTATCAGTTACTTTCTTAACTTTAGTCTCTAGATCATCATTTCTCAAACTTTTCACATGCATGACCCAATACAGTCGATCCCCCTATAAGATCATTGATTTTTCCGTTTTATCTGAATTACATGTTGTACGAGTCACTTAGATTTTACAAATACGTGTGCCGGGCTGTGAACGGCTCACATATTTGTAAAATCTAAGTGACTCGTACAACATGTAATTCAGATAAAACGGAAAAATCAATGATCTTATAGGGGGATCGACTGTATATTTGTTTGTAATGATTCTGCAACCCAAATGTTTATAATATAAAATTTTAAAAAACCTTGTAAACTGGAGTTGCTGTATATTATATAACAAAATAAAATTATGCATTATTGATAATAACATTTACATGTGAAATGTAACACTAAGTACATTTCTATTAAGAGTGATTCAGGCCAATTTTGATTTGTAACAAATAACTTAGTTCAATTTCAGTTATTATTATTTAAATTTAACTATTAAAAACTTAAGATTAATGATTGCAAATAAAACAGAATGTTTCAAAATTAATAGTCTATTTTACTTTGAAAAATATTATAACTTTTTTTATAAACTTAATGAACAGTTTTTTAAAATGTACTTTTCAGATTTTGTAATTTCAAATACATAAAAAAAAATTCTTTAAAAATTATTTATTGATCCACTTTTGTCAAAATTCATGTTATTTATTTTTTATAATTTATTTTTATGTATGATAATAAACCTAAAAGTTTGAATAAACAAGGAAATATTTTGAAAATCATTGCAACTTGAATGTCTTTATGCCTACAACTTTACATAAAATATCTATTTTGGTGTTATTCAAACTAGAAAAGAGAAATCATTCTATAATCTGAATTTTATTACTAAACAACAATAATAATTATAATAAAAAAGTTGTTAAAAAAAATTTTCAGTACTTAACAGATGCATCTATTGTTCTTAGTTCTTAGAGAATATTGTATTTAATAATACAAGTATTATAAATATTTCTGCTGAAGGTAGTATCAATTCACAACCCATTAAAATTTTAATATGGCCCAATATCAGGTCGCAAACCATAGTTTGAGAAACACTGCTCCAGATTATTGTTTAAATGCTTTGCCTTATATATTTGATTTTGCAATATATTTAACTTTCAAGTTATTTAAATATGATTCAGTTATAGTAATTTAATACACTGTTTTACCATTCTTAATGAAACTTTGATATACCTAATTACTTTTTGCAAAAAAATAAATAATTGTCTTAAATTTTGTTCTATCCTAATAAAATTCATACATTTTATTCTTCAGAATTGTTAACTGGTATCTATTTGTTATGTGATCTTCACTACAAACTAAAGTTAAAATCTATGATCAGTTTCTCAAATTAAATATATTTGTTTATCATCTATCTGAATGAAAAACTTTCAACTAAATGATAAATGTAGTATTGCACTGATTTTCAAAACAACAGTTTATATACTTTCAAATGACATCTCAAATGATCTTTTTTCCCAAAAAGAATTAGTAAAGTCTATTTAAATATTTTCTTTTATCTTTCTAGTTCCACAACTAAATCTCATGTTTAAACATATAAAGCAACAACTGTGTCAAATTACTCATACAAAACTACTTTTCTGGAGCTATACATCTTTATTATCTTAATGCTTTTGGACTCCTACAACCTGTCTTCAGGATATTAACAGTCAAAATAAAAACAAAACTCATATTTCAAGAATATCAGTAAGAGGTATCCCCGAGCTAACCAGCTGTTTGATGCAGTTTTGTCAACAAAACCCTGGGCCAGGTCAAAAGGATGCCTGCCATGCAGTGCCTTTCAAGCCCATGATTGCTTAATGGTGTCTATGCTTTTTATATGTTGTGTCAAGTCTGTATGATGTGAGTGTAAGTTTAATGGTGTGTTATTTGAGTCTGCTAGAATTACTGCTTTATGTAATAGTGATGTTTCTTGTTTCATGTAGAAAAACTCTCGCAGTGACTGTATTTGTTTGTAGTGAAGGTTAACTATGTCAATCAGGCCACATCTGCCATCTTTACGTGGAAGGGTTAATCATTCTGTGGCGGATTTAGGATGATGTTGTTTATGCTTAGTAAGTGTTGTCCTTGTTTTCATTTGGAGTTGCTCAAGATCTGTGTGAGTCCAATGTTGTTTATGCTTAGTAAGTGTTCTTGTTTTCATTTGGAGTTGCTCAAGATCTGTGTGAGTCCAATGTATAACTCCAAAAGAATAAGTGAGTACTGGGATGACATATGTGTTTATTGCTTTAACTGTGTTCTGAGAATAGCAATTAACCTACTTTGGTATTCTTTAATTAATCCTTGCTTTATTTGTGTATGTTCTGTTAGTTTGGTCTGTTAAAATCCTAAATACTTGTAGAACTTGCCCTCTTCCATGG
The DNA here is from genome assembly GCF_000671375.1 of Centruroides sculpturatus. Lineage (NCBI taxonomy): Eukaryota > Metazoa > Arthropoda > Arachnida > Scorpiones > Buthidae > Centruroides > Centruroides sculpturatus. Next base: position 1,054,723 of record NW_019384448.1, on the reverse strand, counting down.
ATTCAATAATGTCTCCATTTCCAAGTGCAAAATCTTCTTTCTTCAAAATTCCTTTTTTTTATGTGAAGTGTTTTGCATTTGTCTAGGCCAGTGTTTTTCAACCTTGAATAAGCAAACCCTTTACAAGTCAAAAAATTCTGGCGACCCCCCCAGGGCCATATTAAAACCATGTCTGTGATTTTAAAAACTACGTATTTAAGTTTCTTTCTGTTGAGACCTACATATTGATCAAAAAACCAATTGTACTGTAAAATAAACAGGCACAGCCTTCTCACTGAGATTGTAACTTTTTATTGTAGTGTATGACCTACAAACACTTGTCTTTTTCTTTTACCCGCGACCCCCGTGTAAGGCTTTGCAACCCCCATGGGGGTTGCGACCCACAGGTTGAAAAACACTGGTCTAGGCCAAACTCCATTTGTATGTCCTTGGTGTATGAATGTGTGATTTGTAGAAGTTGATGAAGTTGTTTTTGTGCAGATGCATAAAGTGTTATGTTGTCCATGTACAGTACATGAGATGTGACAATGTAAACTGTGTTGTTTTTTCATGTCTGATATTGTAACCATGTTGTTTAACATGTTAGATAATGGGTTCAGGGCTAAGCAGAACCAGAGGACTTGAAGAATCTCTTTGGAATATTCCTTGCCTAATGAATATTTGGTTTGTTTGTATGGAAGTGTTATGAATCCTGAGATGTAGTATTGTTCTCCAGTGCTGCATAGTGTTTTGGAAGAATGCAATGAGTGATGAATGTATTTTGTATGTGTGTAGAATATGTAGCAACAGTGTGGAACATTGTCAAATACTTATTCATATTATTCTTATTCTTATTATTATATGGTAATAATAAATACAGAATTGATAAACTACAGTGGAACCTCGGTATACGTCTGCTTTAGAATACGTCCAATTCGGAATACGTCCTGTTTGGACGAAACAGATTTTGCTCGGTATACGACTTCTGTTTGGTATACGACTTAATTCAATTATACGCGCCATCTATGAACAAGTAGCATTATCGGTGTAATACACCAGACTAGACGTTCGCGGTGATACGGTTTATAACTTTGTTAAATTTCTTTTGATTTTAATTTGTAAGTAACATTTTATTATTTTTATTAATCATGAATTGCAAAAGGGCAACAGAAAAATAAAAAAGTGACTAGAATCACAATGGAACTGAAAAAAGAGACTGTTGAGAAATATGAAGGTAGCACGCATGTTCGAGATTTAACTGTTGCATTCCGTATTCCGAGAACGATATCGATAATCATGAAAAATAAAGACATTATTAAATTTGCTAACGTTGCAAAAGGGGTTAAATCAATTTCTAAACAGAGATCGAAGACATTAGATCATGTTGAGAAATTGCTTCTGCTTTGGATAACTGAAAAACAGTGTGCCGGCAACAGCGTATCGGAAGAAATTATTTGCGAGAAAGTTGAAAGGATACATGCTGATCTCATAAAAAATCAAGCAGAAACTAGCCAGGAAAGCGAGGTGTTTAAAGCCAGCCATTTTTTTTACATGAGAACGGATTAATCATTTTTACATTACTTCTTATGGAAAACGTTTGTTTGGTATACGTCCTATTTGGTATAAGTCCAAACACCAGGAACGGATTAAGGTCTTATACCGAGGTTCCACTGTATTTCAAAAACTTTAAAACATACAAAAGTTATATATGAATTTCAATAAAAAAAATATTTAAAATTTTTATAATTTGTTGAATATTAATACATGAATGTTATTTTAATTTTCTTATAATTTATACAAATAACAAAATAAAAAAATATACAAGTATTTCAGACTGAATTTGTAAACTTGTAACTGAAATAATATTTTTGAACTGTATAGACACTTGATTGCAAAATAAATTATTACATGATCATATATCTCCTTAAAGCAATATAGTATAAGCAATGAAAACATAATCAATTACTTGTGTGATATTCCAGCAATGGCCTCTATTGCTACAGTGAAAAAGTATAACTTTACAGATAGAGATTATAAATATATAATCAATAACTACAATATACATACACAAAGCAATGTATTCCCATGACAAAATTGGCTGTTTATCATCTGAGATTATAAATATATAATCAATAACTACAATATACATACACAAAGCAATGTATTCCCATGACAAAATTGGCTGTTTATCATCTAATACAATAAATCATTTAGTATTGATTAAAATTGACTTCTAGTTGAATTTGCCAACAGTAAAAAATCTGGTAAACAGTTTGTTTGAGGAACAGTGCCTTATGTGCTTTAAAAGTGCCTAAAGAAACCTAGTGGGAATATGACTATTCAAAAGAACAAACCTGAAGATGCTGGATCACCAAAGATGCAGACTTTAACACCACCATCTGACTCATGATTACAAAAGATAAATTGAAGGAATCTAATATTAGGCTGTAACTTCCTCTCTCACTTCAAAAAATGGTAAAATGGTAACAAAATTTATTTTTAAAATACAATGTAGAGTAGATGAAGGATGTTGATTGGTCAAGTATAAAAATACTTGACCAATCAACATCCTTCATTCAATTATCTTTTATATCAGTCAAGACAAGTTTTGAGCACTTACTGCTCCTCATTGACTCTATAAACTGATGTATTCAATAATACCTTAAAGCATAATGCATCCCAATCATAAACAAGGAAGCAATGGTCACAGTTTTATTTTATTTTACAATTATTTAAAAATCCAATAATAACCCAACACACTCATCACTCCATATGATGGAGTTACATAAATCTCTTTGATATTGTTCACATTATAATGTGAACTATACCAGAAAGGCAAGTTGTAACTGTATAGTTTTGTCATAACGTTTTAGATTGCAATGTATTAATAATAGTACAGTTTAATTTTAAGTTTAATCATTGTCCAATCTTAAATGCAAAAGTATTCAGAAAATAATTCAGCATTTATTGTAACACTCATTAAAATAACTTTCAAATCCTTGTTTTCTTTCAATATTTTTTTAGTATTAATCAAGAAGTATTAATCAAATTAAAAACTCAATTTAGATGCATATAACTGTGTTTTAAAAATAAAGATTTGAAACATGATTCCAAAACAACCAATATAGTAAAAAAAATGTGTAAATGTGTGTAATAATAAATGAACTTTTTTCTAAATAAACTGTTGAGTGTAATCACTCTTCATCCAAACCTACAAGACAGGATAACTTTGACCAAGATGCATTGGAAATGTGAGGTTTGTGAACTGGTTAGTGATCAGGCCAGGAACATTTGACATCAAAATACAATGAACTGTGATTTACAATCAATTATACAACAAGCAATCTTTTCATAATCAAAATGTGTTACTAAACAAATTTTCTCAAAACTAGTATAATTGAACTAATACAACTTTGACTATAATATATTGTAAACATTGTTTAATAAACAATAATTTTTAACTTTAATTATTTATTACATAGCAATCTATCATAGTTTAAATAAAAGATTGTTTACTAGCTAGATTTGAATGTACTACTTAATTTATTTTTAATTAGTTTTTAAATGTTACCACATCAATTCAATTTTGTTACACTCTATTTTCTTCAAATTTTTTCAATGAATGTTTTAGAATATATTTTATTTTTTAAATAAATTTTAATTTTTAGGTTTTTTCTTAATTAAAATAAATATAGAAGAAATATGTTAAATTATACATTCTCACTTTTTTGCTAAAATAGGAAGAGCATCTCTCCGATTTTTCAACCTTTGATATTCAATGTTATTTTCATTTTCTTTCATTTGATGATACATCTCAAAACTTCTTGATAAAAGTTGTTCAGGTTCATAATCTTTCAGTTTTTCTCCAGTTATAACATCTATTAAATTATGAGAAGATTCTAATAAAAAAGGTACATTGTTGTTTATATTAAAATTTATAGAATCTTCTATAGAATCTCTTTTTATAGAATCTTCTATAATAAGAGACTGTAATGGCAATTTATCTTCACAATTCTCAATTGTATTTTTGATTTCCTATAATAAAAAAAGTTAGTTATTACATATGCATTTTAATTTTAAATAAAAGTTTAAGTTTATATTATATTTAAGCTTAAAATTAAACAATAATAAGTTATTATTAAATGATATTAAATATACTATTGTTGATATCTTAAGACATAAAATCTAACAACATAAATCTAAATCTGAATTCATTAATATATATTTGTTTTTCAGACAGTTAAATAGCTATAAAAAATTATGCATTAATTAAAACTGATTAAATTAGAAATACAGAAGATGATATTATGAAATTTATTACAGAAAACATTACATCATTTTGCAATAATGTATACTGAGAATTTAAATAATTACATTAGTATCGTTTCAATAAAGAATTATAATATTGAATTAACTGTCAGTTTTCTAAAGGCCATAGTAGGATAAACATGGTAAATCATTCCCTGTCAGATAATGAGATAAAAATTTGCCCAAAAACAGGTATTAATGAATGATTAATTACTGTGCAATGTTGGATCAAATTTTTTTGGGAGTTATGTACAAAATTGTGATTTTTGAATTCTTCAAAATATCATTGTTTCTTTGTGTCAAATTGCAGGATAAAAATATGACAAGTTAAATCACATACAAAAATTACAAAAACAATTTTCAAGAGCTCATTATGTTATGAATACACTATTGCATTTATTTTTAATTAATTTTTAAACATTACCATGTAAAATCAAACAATACTGCAAAAATGATGAGCTATGCATACACAGAGAAATGCTACTTCAGAACAATACTTGCTGTGTAACTAGTATTCCCAAATGTAGATTTTTTTGACTCATTTGCACTAATACTAGTCTTGTATTTGTGTACTTTTTACAATTAGATTTTTCAGAAGCTGGAATTGCTGCATGCAATAAAATAATGCCACTTGAATACAGTTAATTGTTTATACAATGAATTTATGTTATTATGCAATACAAATATTTCCAATAATGTTGGAACTTGTTCCTTGGATCTACATAAATATAGTAAAATAATATTTTTAATCATTTTAAAATTTGAATTTCATGCCAAAAATTAATAAAAAATTAAATTCAGTTGTATATTCATATCATAACATATTAGCCAACTCAGAAAAACGGTTTTTGTAATTTTTGTATATGATTTGTTTCTTATGGCCACTTTTATTAATTGTTTTCTGATTTTTTTAAAAACTACAATGCATTTGTCAAATGAAGTCAGCAATTTTTTTGTAGTATAATGTAAAGTAATATAAAGTTTCCTAAAGACTTTTGAAATTATAAATTGTTCTAAGCCAGTGAAATTATTTTTATAAACTTTTTAAGTTTTTATTTGAATTTTATGCCAAAAAATTAAAATAAAAAATTAGTTTGCTAATGCCTTATATGTTATTATAGGTAAGTCTGATCTGCATTGGAATCAGCCAACAAGAATAAAGATTTCAAGAAAAATCACAGAAAATAATAAAACAAAAATATGCAATCTTAAAGCTAAGGCTCAGAAAGATGTTGAAAAATATTTTGAAAAAACAATAAAAGGTTGAAGATACAGAAAATAATGAAGGATAAGATTATACAAAAACTGTCATACAAATAAATTAGTTAATTAACTGTTATAAACTTAAATATTTTCAAAAATTTAACTAAAACTTACTTCATATTCTTTTAATAGACATTTTATTTTTTCTTCCAACTCAGATGAAATGTTTATGAAATGTGGCAACTTCCAACTTTGAATAAGTTTTTTCTTATCATCTGTTTGATAAAGAATGGGATAATTTTTTTCATCTAAAACATTTTCTCTGTGAAGCCATTCAATAACTTTCTTAGCAGCAATAGCCTCAGCAGAACGCTTTCGTAACGCAATACCTTCTTCTGTAATTTGTGATGGCCAACATAAGGAAATTTCTGCTTTCCATTTTTGAGGATTTTCTTAAAAATAGAATTTTTAATATGATTACAGACAATAATAATTTCAGTTTGAAAAAATAAAATTTAAAAACATTAAAAATTATATATAAATATAAATTTATTTTTCTTATGAACATTTAAGAATTTCATCTCTCCTAAATATTAAAATTTTTACATCAAAATTATTCATAAATTAAATTTTACTTACTTTGCAACAAAACACATTTAAAAGATGGCATAAATTTTTCTGAACCAAAATGTTTACACACAATATTATAAATACTCAGCAAAATTGATTTTGGTTGATCAGCAATTAGTTTTTCATGGTTAGCAAATTTAGACTGAAAACTGTAAAATTTAACATATCTCTGAAAAGATATAATAAAACAATTATTTTTCATAATACATGTCATCTTTTATTATATTAACACATTTAAAATTAAATTCAATAATTACAATAAAACACATCACATCACAAAGTAGTTTCTACATTTAATAACAAAATTAATTTTTCATAATCAATGCATAGGAATGTACTGTACATGCCAAATTTTGTTGTATTTATTTCAGTTAATTACACTGAAAAGTGAATTGATGTGATTATTGTTATAATTATGAAGCAATATATTTACATCTAAGCATTCAAAAATCTAGACAAAAGTATGAAAATTAACAAGCATCTTATCAATAACATTAGGTATGCTGATGACATCACTCTGCTTTGTAACACCAAAGAAGGGTTGCAGAAAATTCTAAAGAGGTTGAAAGAAGTGGAAAAAGCAAGATACCAAATGAAAATAAACGTGAACGAAACGAAAGTTATGATAATCTCAAAAGAAGAAAACAAAGATCTAAAGATTATATTGGATTGGATGGAAAGAAAATAGAAAAGGTAAAAATGTTTGAGTACCTAGGAAGTTGGATAATTGAGGATAACAGATGTAATTATGAAATTAAAAACAGAATAAAAAAAAGGCTAAAGTTGCTTTCACACAAATATTAAGAGATAGAAATGTACGCAAAAAATTGAAACTAAAAATACTTAAAACAATTATTTGAAGTGTGGCTACATACGGATGCAAGTCACGGACAATAAACCAAGAGACAGTTAATTGATATATGGTGTCTTAGAAGAATGGAAAGAATTAGTATGGATAGATAGAATAACCAATGAGAAGGTTATGAGTAGATTTGGAATAAAAAAAAAAATCTGATAGTCAGCATCCAGAGAAGAAAAACAGCATATGCTGGGTATATAATAAGAGGATCCTCAGGGATACTGATAAAAATCACAGTTCAAGGAATGATGGAGGGTAGATGGAAAAAGGAAAGACCAAGGACAACATCAAAAAATGGACTGGCTCAAGCTTGAGAAAAGCTTACAACCATGAAGAGTGGAGAACTGTCCATCGACTGCAACTCTCAGTAGAGATGATGCCTTGTTGTATTTAATCTATGTACACGCAGTGTATATTCATTGTTATTGTATTATTGTGTCTGTGTTTGTTCTTATTGTACAGTCTATTGGGTACTCTATGTGTAGCACTAGGTTTACCCGTTTCAGTTGTAAACAGTTCCTGGCCAGGCATCATGGGATCACTCCCACTCTTTCCTTCTCACCTGTCCTTCCCCCTATCCTCCTCCCTCTCCTTTACCTTTATTTCCCCACCTATCCTTGGCTATACCTGTGGGTAAGGCCTTCTCTCCTTATCTAGTATCTACTAGAGAAGATGCCATGTGAATGAATGAATGAATATTTACATCTGTTATAATCCTCAATTGATTGATTTTTAGTTAATATATTTTAGAATAATTTAAACATGTCAACAATTTTGTCAACAGTATGATCTGAGTTCATATTTTCATGTAAATAAGAATATATATATATATTTTTCGTATTTATCTGTTTCACTACTTTTTATTCATATTGTTTGATATATACAGCAGTAAGGAACCATGTTAAAAATTCATGTGTAAGTTTAAATTAAATGATTTATAACTCATGATTTGAATGGTGAAATAAAATATCATTTTAATAAATAAATACAAACTTACAGAATTCATAATTACATTTTGTTTCAAATTTGAAAATAAACTTGAGTAATATGTAAACATCGAAGTCCATTTAGAACAACTTAAAAACTTAACTACTGAGTTACGATTAAATGAATTTCTGAAAGAACTGATAGAATAACGCATGTCTCGTGAAATTTGATTTCAGAACAATCATCCACGTTTTGAAAATTTTATCATTGCCTCCATTTCGTATATCTTGCGCCTTCTCGTGGTTATTTCATTTTATCAATAAAACTATTTTTAAAAATAATTACCAATTTTTATTTTAAAAAGTTCTAATAAAATTTTTTAAATATTATATTAATTTTATTTCGATTTTAAATGTTTTTATTCAGTTTTACAGCGCAAAACTTAAATATACATAATGATCGTTTAAAATTAAATATTAATTCTTTTTACCTCGATGTCCTTGCTGTTTTAATTTTTTGTTTATATATTGTCTACTTGGGCCTTGTTTATTAGCGAGGTTGAGGCCGAATTTTTCAACGCAAAAATGTAAACGTCGGGCATTCAGTGCCGCCTTCCTGTAAGCCTAGAAGTTTGGCAATGGCGTTTGGAACGGCGAGCATGATTCCACTAACGTTCCAAACGCCATTGTCAAACTTCAAACAAAATCCGACCACATTCGACGAATGTGGTCCATCTGTCGGTGGCCAAGTAAAGGTTTCCTTAACCGTTTGGCCACTCGGACTGTACTGTACATCTGTATTGATCTCTACATATTGGTGAAGAACTCTTATCAACTTTTTTCTTTGGTTTTGTTCGTACTTATTAAATACTCATTAGTAAATTTTATAACATATATCAATTGGAAGTTTGTTTTCACACTATGATAGGCTTCTTGTACATATAGTAGAGCGTCGTTTATTCGAAGGTCGGTTATCCGAAGGAATTCCAGTCGACAAATTTAAATTTTCGCCAGTGCTATAGCGCTGTAATCTTTGGCTATGTCTTCAGCTACTCAAATATTTTACGTTTTTGATACTAAATTAACTTTTGAAGTATAATTTTTTATTGTTTTTATATTTTTCAATATATTTATTTTGTTTGTACAAAATAAAAAAATAATTTTTAACGATACAATAGTCTTCGTTAGGCTTAACATCGACGAAAATTCAACGCAAAGCGACACGCAACTGAGAAAAATTTCAACACGGGATAAATTAATATATAATATTTTTTCGTACATAATTGGTTATCCGAAAAATAAGTTATCCGAACAACCCCAGTCCCCAATTGATTCGGATAAACGACGCTCTACTGTATTTGTGAGCACCACGTTTGCCTTCTTTATTGCTAGACTTATTACACCGTCACTGGACACAAGACCAGCCCTAGAAAATCACTTAAGAGAAAATAAAAAATAAAGTGACTGACTAGACAAGACAGTCGATGATAATCTGACATATCCAGATCAACTAACTCATGAAAATAATAGAAAAGCTCGTCCTTATTTACGAGATTTTATTTTACGAGAGGATTTTTGGAACGAGATAAGTGCGTAACTTGGATTATACTGTAACTGTATAATATTAAAATGAATTATTGAAAAGTATTTAAAAATCTTTTCATCATTCTGATTAATTTCTGAGGACCTATGAAAATATTGTTGTTACGTTACCATTATACGAAAATTTATTAATAAATAAAGTCTTCTAACTTAGCATTCCACGAAGTATGAGAATAGAAACATTTTTGCAATTTGTCTAAAAGTCACAAAAATTTAAGTGTATCTGCGAAGTCTCAGTTCTTTGTGTTTTGTTGTTGAGTAACAATCAAGTTTAAACATGAATTCGTTGCCCTCATCAGCGCTTGCTCAAGCATTTATGTCGCCCCGGACAAAAAGACAAATTGCCGCCCCTTAAATTTATTTAGAGAGAAACATGTAATATAAAATTAACAATCAAGTAGTACAAAACAGTAAAAATTAAAATATATCTGTACCTAGTTACAAATTGTTAACTAGATGCATTTTTAATGATATTACAGAAATGTATTATTGTACAATCAAACAAAAAACTTATATCCTATAAAAGCTAAACAAAAGTACATCAACTATACTAAAATCAAAAGAAACTTTTTCTCACTTTTAGTTCTGCAAACTTTTTTATTAACTCTTTTAAGTTTACTTGATGGCAGTTTCATGCGCAATCGTCAAAATGGCCAAACTATTAAGATGATTTTGCATGGTAGTGGAACATAAAAAGTTTTTAATTAATTTTTATTTCGAGAAACTCCTTTCCCCCACTAGCTACAGTTATTGGTAGGATCGGCAGTATTCTTAAGGTATTGAGGTTTGGGACAAAATTTAACATTGTTGCTTATGCTTTCCTTTTTGCCCAAAAGCCCTCTTTTATGGTTGTTTTCTTCAGAATTAACGAATGCAAATATTTTCTTAGCTTTTAGGCACAAATAATAAATACGAAATGTAAATTGCATGGTAATTTTAACCACAGAAAAAATCGACAAATATAAATTTCGATTAATTAAGTACTGTATTTAACTTATAGGGAGGACGGGGCAACTTCAGCACGATGATAATAAGTTAAATTTTTTGTAACAAATACTGCCGTAAACTGAAAGAAAAGCGTTATTTATTGTCTACTAGAATATAACATTACCATAGAACTAGTTAAAATCAGTTTGGAAATAAAAATAATCATAATAATAATAATAAGTTTATAAAAAGATAACAATTGCCGAAGTTGCCTCCATACCCAACAGTAATGAGGCAGGATTGGCACGTGCGACTAAATATCCAGATGGCACAACGCGCTGATTGGTCGGCTGAATGACGTCAACCCACCGAAATAGGAAATGCTGGTCGATTATATTTTGTGGTTGTCAGAACGAAGTCACGCAGAAATAGATTATTTTTTTAGTTGTAATATTGAGTGAGTATAAAGTGAAAATACAGTATAAAGTTTAGCTCGCATGTTTCCTTAAATTTATAGGAATAATTTTAAAATGGTTTACTTTTACTTAATAAATTACTACGATTATTTATTTTTTTGAACGAATTTTAACTTCATACTTGATCTTTATGTACCTCTGAACCAAATCATACGCAATAGATAATTTTAATAGTGCGATTAGTGTTTTAAATTTAAATATACGTGCACAGATAATGAATAATTTATAATTTGTTACAGATATTNGAGAATGGAATTATGGGAACTAAGCACTTCGTACTCGAGTTGGAACGTCGTTGATGACGTCAAATTGTTGACTTCAACACTCAACACTCGCGTTGAAAATTGGAATGTCCCGGTATACTCGGCCTCGGACCGAATACCGAATATTCGGCCAGGAGCGTGGCCCGCCGTCGCTACGCTTGGCCAATCGCGTTAATTCTTGGCGGTCGTAGTAGACAGACACGAGCGTGGCGGCAGTGTGTGATAAATGGCGATATGAAATGTGGACGACAACGAAATGACTTACACTCGTAAATAACGGAAAAAGAACGGAGAAGAACCGCGAAGTAAAACTGTGAAAATAAATATAAAATTGAGTCGATAACATAATCGAACGAGTCGAGGCGGCTTATTGGCGCGAAATTCGCGGCCGTCAATGCCAAACGATTGTCGTCGTAGACTTCGGAAACCTAAATGCTCGTAACGAAACTCACTTAGCGTGCACGGGCGAAAGCCCGGAGCCGTTCGGGCTACCGAGCTGTCTCCAATCCGCGACATCGTAATTACGACTTATACCGACGTCCTATCTGTCTCTTTTCTCGTTATCGCCGGGCTACGAGTCGCGTAAATCGTAAAATGGGAAATGTACGAAGGAAAAGTGACGAATCGAAAGTGTGGCGAGCGCGCATTACGACGTACGCGTAGGCGTACGTGGACTAGAGCGATAGAGAAAAGAGAAAGGGAAGAGCGAAGACGCGCGCTTAAAAAGAAGGATAGGCAGAATCGGACCCTCGGACGTGCGACGATTCTCCAACGAATAGGCGTGTACGTGTGCCGATCTTTGTAATTATAAATTGTGAATACAAGTGACTAATATTACGTTCTTTTTTATTTTGCGCGTTACAAGTTATAAATAAATACAAACAAACAACACTAACTCGATAACATTAAATCTAAATACGAAAATGATTAATTTATTGCGTTTTTGTTATTTCTTACTCCCGTTTTTAGGTATTCGGTATTCGGCCGAACAGCGAAAAATAGGCCGAATAGGCCGAATACCGAATAGCAGTGGCGTGCCGTGACATTCGATGATAGGGAAGCCGTGTTTCTATAAGAAGCCGATTTCCGGGGGCAATCAATTAATTCTTTCTTTAAACGTATTTTTAATAGATTATTTATCCGACGTACTTAATAAATAAACGAGTTCGATATAATTACCTCCGTTATTAGATCCAATATATTCCATACGCCCTCTAAATGCCAATTCTCGCTTCGATAAAAACATATAACAACTATTTATCTATTTATTTAGATATATCTATTAGCCGTAACTATCTCGTTATAACTTTCAATATTTAATCCGTTCGTTTTTTGAAACCGTGTTTTCGTATTTATTTACTATTGAACACAAGACTGTGTTATTATTAAAACACTTGGCGTTATGTGTTTGTGCTTATGATATGTTTATGTTTATGATAACACAGTTATGTGCGTTATCAGTATAAGCGTGTATAATTATACAGTGTTTTATTTTTTAATTTAATGTATGTAGGTTTATGTTATCATTGATATCAACTTATCCTAACAGCAGTAAATAATAACTTGTGCTGTACGAGTGTCAATGAATTTTTTTAAATGGTATGTCTTAAAAGTTACATGTTTTAGAATCGTTATATAATTTAAAAAAAAAATGTAATAATCTAATGTAAACGTTTCTTCTTATCAGTTGACTGATGAGGGGCTATACGCCCGAAACGTGTAAAAGTGCCCGTATCAACTGAATAAAGTGGATAAACGCCAAGTGTTTTAATAATAACACAGTCTTGTGTTCAATAGTAAATTTCAATATTTATTTCATATTATTTACTAATATTAAATTCTATTCCGCTTCGATTTCCAAAGCGCTTCGAATACGAAAGAATCGACGATTTTTCGCGTTTTTTGCCAGCTAAATCGTCAAAGCCATTCTTATTCCACGCACACTAATTTCATTCGAAAATAATAGGCAAAGCTAACAAAACAATTCTTGCATTTTTATGCATTTACGGAGCCATTTTATCGCCAAAATGTCCAACAAATTTTTTTATCGAAGCGTTTATATTTAACTTAGGCATTGGCCTTTCTCTTTTAATAACGTTTTCTTTTTCATTATACCATCTCGAGCCAAAACTTTTTTAAAATAAATTTTCGATATCGCGATTCCGTTCCGAATCGCTAGTCACGATACAAGGGCTAAAATTAAAAATAAAATTATAAAAACTGACTCGGTGAAATAAAATGTGTGGTGGATATATATACCCAGTACAAAACATTCTTCAATTGTACGAATATACTTTTAAAGGAAATTATAATTAAATATAGCTTTGCAAAGAAACGTACATAAAAATAACATAAAATCTTCTTTAGTCTTTAAATCTTAAAACAATGCACTTAGTCAAATAGCTCCCTACCAGTGGCTAATGGATGGAATCGGAGACGGTCCCGCTAGGTGTGCGGCGCGTACACGCTTGCGTGCTGCCAAATCCCGAGGGTGCCGATACCGGTCAATGTCAAATGCCTCTTTTGTCGCATCACTAATATACCTCAAAAGACGCGACAGGGTTCTTGTAAATTTTAAACGTTTTTTACCATAGCCGTAAAAGTCTAAATACGTTAAACTTAATAGATTGTCCGTCGTTTGTGTTCTAACTAATTCGTTTTAGGACCGGGTGTCGTCCACGGAAATTTCCAAAATTTACAACTTTTCGGTCACTCTGGTCGAACTGGAAAAATGTCTGTCTTTATTATGTCTAATACTTCGAAGAAATCGGTCCCCACCGTACTCGGCTAGAGATTACTTCGGTTAGGCTTTTATTTAAGTAAAATTCCGGCTCTTTTGTTGGGGTTTTGTTTACCTCCCCAATTCCCTAATCGCTTAATTATTTAACTACTTCTTAAGTAGAAATAAGTCGAAACCGGTTACTTTGTACTCGAATATTTGTAGTCTCGGGAAAAAAGTGGAAAGACAAATTTTTACGACAAAAGGATACGTAAATCGTAAATTTAAGGAAAATAAATTCTACAGCTTTTTCTCTACCTCGTGCGTCTGTCTCGTTCGTTAAATTTAGTCGTAAATTATGCTACCAAATTAACGGTTAACTTTTTAACATTATACAAGAATTGTACGCGTGTTTTTCTACATCCCCTTAAAGATGGGACGTACGAAATCATAATATCACCGTTTTAACATCGAAATCCGTGAGTAATATAAAATCGGAAAGCGGAATAAAAATATGAAATATTTTAATGGATTTTTTAAACTCCCGTCAACTATACAGAACTATCGTAAAAACACACCAGTAAATTCTTATCGGTCGGGTTAAGTTATAAATCTACTCGCGATTCGCGTAATCGTGCCAAGGCGGCTAACGGCCCGGAACCGGTCCCGGATAGAATCGGATGCGTTATACGCGTAGCGTCCACCCGAGGTCCTAGGCTTCCGCCGGGGCAGGTCGGTGCTCCGTAAAGCGCGTGCGCGAATCCGGCTTTTTGGATGCCGACAATACAGCGTTTCCACTCCGCCAATAATATTCGAATATACAACAGCGATCTTATTTTTTTTTCCCCACGTGTAGTATAGAAATTTGTAATAAGATACGTAATGCGGTTATAGTAAAATATTGCGCGATTATTTTCGCATAATTAAAATTAATACGTATTTATTTTTTTGAAAATACGAGAAAAGCGGCGCGTCCACCGCTTCTAGCGACGGCACGCCACTACCGAATAGTAACCGAATATTCGTTACATCACTACTAAAAATACTTTTATAGTATACTACGTGCGACTAAATATCCAGATGGCACAACACGCTGATTGGTCAGCTGAATGACGTCATTATATTTTGTGGTGGTCAGAACCAAGTCACGCAGAAATATTATTTTTTTAGTTGTAATATTGAGTGAGTATAAAGCGAAAATACAGTATAAAGTTTAGCTCGCACGTTTTCTTAAATTTATAGGAATAATTTTAAAACGGTTTACTTTTACTTAATAAATTACTAAGATTATTTATTTTTTTGAACGAATTTTAACTTCGTACTCGATCTTTATGCACCTCCGAACCAAATCGTACGCAATAGATCATTTTAATAGCGCGATTAGTGTTTTAAATTTAAATATACGCGCGCAGATAATGAATAACAGAAAATTTATATTTTGTTACAGATATTATTTATAAAAAGTTCGAGAAAGGACGAAATTTATAATTAAGACGAGTCAGATTATTTTTTGAATTTGTCACACGCATTTAATACAGTTAGACGAAACAATAAAATAGCTAAGTTTTGTATACCTCTGAAAGAGAAGTTTCACAAATCTTGCTTAACAAATTATAAAGTTTAAATGTAAAAGTTTATTGAACAATCTATGGAGAATAGACCTATTCTTTATTCAATTTTGAATAAAGAATAGGTCTATTCTCCATAGATTACTCTCATCAGAAAATTTTTTTTAATGCTTTAGTTAGGATTGACAGTTCTTTCTATCGATAGATATTTTGTGCTTTTGAATGTCGGTTCAAAATCTGTGTGTTAAGAAACAACACTTGAAATTTACAGAAATTTCACGTATCCAGTTCCATAACAGATATATCTGTAAATATGTTTAATCAAATTTGTATGACCATTTTTCAAATAAAAAGTATAGAATTCTTGTATAAATTATTTAACAATCAATAATACTGTAAGTATTTGAACTCCTTTGAATATGTTTTAAATAAGAATTTCCATACATTTTATCATGGAAATTGTTTATCGATATAAGTGCCAGGAAAAAGTAATGTCGCATTTGTACTGTAATGTTTTCGTAGTAAGCTATTTTTGTTTGTGATGCATAGAAAAATATAAATCGAAGTGATATTCGGTGTCTATATTTAAGTTTCCACAGGATTTGATTTAAAAAGCAAACCAATGGATTAGAGAATTTGTAGAAAAAATAACTTATTATTTAAAATGTTTTAACAATTACGCATTAAAAACTATGAATTATGTTTAGGTGAAAATTATATTAAATAATTAAGTTAACTAATCTGCATTTCCACTTAGCATATTCTGTTGTAATATATATAAAACATTAAATACGAGTTTCTGTAAGGTTAAAAATATTGTATTGTCTAATAAAGAATGTAAAAAAAAANGTAAACCAATGGATTACAGAATTTGTAGAAAAAATAACTTATTATTTAAAATGTTTTAACAATTATGCATTAAAAAGTATGAATTATGTTTAGGTGAAAATTATATTAAATTGTTAACTAATCTGCATTTTCACTTAGCATATTTTGTTGTAATATATATAAAACATTAAATACAAGTTTCTGTAAGGTTAAAAATATTGTATTGTCTAATAAAGAATGTAAAAAAAAAATATTAATTTGCAATTTACATTTGTTGTTTTTGATTATTTTACTATTATAGTAAATGTACAAAAATGCTTTATTGAAATGAAAAGCAGATAAAAGTTATTTCTTGATGTTTAAAACTCTCGACATTAAAATCTTTGATATCACGTAATTTAGTTTAATTGAAAATTTTGCAATAATTTTAACATTAATTAATGTCATACACACAAGAGCTAGTGAAATTATAAATAAGTGCCTTTTATCGAGTTTTAGATGAAATGTCTGTAATTATAACGTCTGCCCGCTCTCAAAACTCTACTAAGTTTTGAGAGCGGGCAGACTACTACAGTGGCGTACCGTGGGTGTCAGCCGCCCGGGGCGGAGGAAAATTTCGGTCCCCCTTATTTAGGTATTTCAATTTAAAAGACCAAAATTCAGTTTTGTCACAGAACAAGCGATGAAAAATTCGGTGGTAGTGCAGCGACCTGTTTAAAACAGTTCTATTGGATATTAGTGATGTATATGAACGCGAATGAATCGTACAAGCAAAAAAAAAGGTCAACAGATTTCGCAGGAAATTCTCGGACGAAAAAGTTACTAGTTCACCTGGCGAGCCGATTCCCGGACTGTCCGGGCGATAGCACTATCGTAGGCGCGATGCAAGTATAGATTAGGATGTTTCAAATTTTTACAAGATATTATTATTATTTATTGTGAAATTTTGCCGCCCCTACAAAGTGCCACCCGGGGCGGGCCGCCCCTGCCGCCCCCACTACGGTACGCCACTGGACTACTACAAAGTTTGGGCTAATTGATCAACATTTCCAGTAGGTTGACGTCATTCAGCCGACCAATCAGCGCGTTGTGCCATCTAGATATTTAGTCGCACGTAGTATATTAGCTTACCCGTCGCGCATTGCTGCGATCTCAGAAGAAACGAAATTCAAGCAAACTCGTTACGATAAAATTCAATTTACATTTTATCATTTTTATTGAAACTTATTATTATTATTCACTTTCATCGGAAAAACATTTCAAAGTGTCCTTTCAATTTTATTTATTTATTGGGGTGTTTGTGGATACACGATATTTTTTATTTTTCCGT
This sequence comes from Centruroides sculpturatus, assembly GCF_000671375.1. NCBI lineage: Eukaryota > Metazoa > Arthropoda > Arachnida > Scorpiones > Buthidae > Centruroides > Centruroides sculpturatus. Next base: position 1,037,105 of record NW_019384448.1, on the reverse strand, counting down.
CTGATGCGTACACGAATAAATCAGAAGAATTTCTGACGCGTGAGCCGGCCACATACAGTTGTCCATGCGAGAAGCACGGATTCTCCAAATTTAGCCCACACACTGGCAGCGATTGTCAGAAGCGCGATATTTCCCAATTTTATATATATATTTTTTAATCCTTTATAATTTTAATTATTTAATTGCTCCTTCCTCTCTTCCTTGGCATGNTTTAAAACTCTCTCAACATTAAAATCTTTGATGTCACGTAATTTAGTTTAATTGAAAATTTTGCAATAATTTTAACATTAATGTCAATACACACAAGAGCTAGTGAAATTATAAATAAGTGCCTTTTATCGAGTTTTAGATGAAATGTCTATAATTATAACGTCTGCCCGCTCTCGAAACTTTTACAAAGTTTAGGCTAATTGATCAACATTTCAGTAGGTTGACGTCATTCAGCTGACCAATCAGCGCGTTGTGCCATCTAGATATTTAGTCGCACGTGGATAGGCAGGTATATAAATTTGTGGTATAAGTTGGAATTCACTATTAAAACAAAGAAATATAAGCCCAAAAACCTATTTAATATTATAACAACAAAATACAAGTTCGAAGGCATATTTAAGTAAAGAAAATGTAAACAAAAATTAATTATAAAAAAATCAAACAAATAATAAATGAAAACATTCTAATGCAAAGTTAAAAGCAATATAAAGTTAAATGAATTAGGGAACTAACAGTAGAAATGAAAAATGCTTAACAGCAAATTGTTTATGCCCTACACATAATCGCAAATAAACGGAATTAAATCATTTTTCACATCTGAGCCCATATGAGCCCACAATTCACACTTGCAGCAGATAATCCACTTTTCCTGAGTACTGTTCATTGCAATATATGCAATAAGTGTTTTCATTGTCATTTTCCGGCTCTTTATGACTTTTCTGCCCCTTTTCTTTAGTGAACTTCGAATCCGATTTCTCCAAATCCATTGCCCTTCTGCAAGTTCCTGATTTTTTAACTTTATCCTTAGCTTCTAGTGTGGAATTCAGTTATTTCTCTTGTTGTTTGCGGCCAAATCAAACCATACCAAAACGATCAGGAACAAGATCGGCAACACTGCCGAAGATGCCCCCAAAGTCATGATTTAGAAACATTAAGTGGAACCCTGAAAATAGGGTACCAAGCCATCATCTGGCCACGTGAATAAGTTAACGTTTTATCCTTCTATCAGGAAAAATAACTTTCGTTATTATGGAATAATAACAAAACATGCCAATTCTATATAAATGGAAGCAAAATATTATAAGAAATTGAATGAAACAGACATCTTATTTGATATTTCAACTACGCTTGTCAGAGAACAACACAGACGCCACACTCAACAATCCATCATTAAAACTCAACTGTCTAGACTCTAAAGAGAGTCTCCTTTTATTTTGTTTCAAAAAAAATTTAATTGACGAACTTGCCCCGTTGCCCCGTATGCCGAAGTTACCCCGTCCGCCCCTAAATATTTTGTCACATTCATAACCAAAATGCCGCCCTTTAGATTTGCCCGTCCCTAAAGCGGGCCCTGCTCTCATTCAGTACAAAGTAGCGTTGTTGTCGCCAAGATAACGACTTTTTTATGTCACACATCACCGGAAATTGAGTCAGTGGTTCATTACTATAACACATAGAGTAAGAGACAGAAATTCAAAACTATTTTCTCAGTTCAGAAAGCTGTGCTGATGATTTTTATAATAGAAAGGGAGTTTTTTTTTCAAAATTGAAAATTATGACTATATAAACTAAGTTTCAGTCCTGTCTTTATTTATCCTTTTCATTCCAGTCCAGGAACCACAAAACAGCCGGCGACTTGAAGAAAAAAATCTAAAAAGTAACAGACAAATACAATCAAAAAATCTCACGCAAAATTAAAAATCTTAAGTCATAATTTTAAATTTTGAAATAAGTCAAAATAATCCTGGGCTTCTATGTACAAGAAAGGGAGTTGTTTACACGGAGGATCTGTCAAAAAAGAAACAGTCAATTCATTAAAGTTATGTGAAACGTTTCAAGCAATTAAGAGAGGTATTCGTAGAGTAAGCCAAAAAGAACTATTTTTTTGTTTTTTTGCTCTAGGCAAGATCCTACTGTAGTAAGGAAACAGTAAAGGAGTTTAAGAACCTGAAATCATAGATTTTTCTTTATTTTTCTTACAGCTCATATCTAGCACCATTAACTTCTGGTTATGCCTAAAATTAAATAAGGTGTTAAGAGATTAACTTTTTTATCGAATGCAAAAATTCAAGTTGCTGTCAGAAATAGATCAAAGAAAATCCGAAGGGGTTTTCAAGCACAGGCTGCAAAAATGGATTGAGCGTTTGTAAAAAACGTGTCACTCTAAATAGTGATTATGTTGAAAAAATCAATCACGCCTCATATATGTATAGTAAAATGTATATGATTATTTTATACTATATTCAGTATTATTATTATTGTTTTCATTTCTGAAAAATCTTATAATAGATATTCAGCAGAATTAAAACATGAAATTCTAACTCCGAATTGTTTAATTCGGAGAAGATAGAGGTTTGTATTTAAGAATTTCGGAGATAGTTCGAAAGAAAGCGAGAGTCAGTATCAAACGAGCAATTATTTATTGTGACATCGTCACAATGCTCTCAATTTTAGTAATGTCTATCCCCTATAAATCATACTTTCCTGTTAACAATGGAGTCATGCTAGTCATCTATCTAACTCCATTTAAAAGAAAATTTTTGAATTTAAATGTGACTTCCACTCCAAACAAGAAATTAGAGTATAGTTTTAATTCCAATGAAAGTCCCGATTCTAATAAAGAATTTGGACCTCCTTTCCCTAAGCTTGTCAGATCTGTTTCAACTTTCATATATCTGACTCTGTTCTCGAGATTAAGGAAGGACGGACAGACAGCCGGACGCCGTGGGAATTTATAGGTTTATAATGTTTTAAAATACAATCCAATTATTCAGAGATATTGTATCTATCACAACTGCTGAAGCACACAACTCAAATTTTTTGGTTTTTATTTCACTATGAAATATCAGACGGACTAAATGAAATATATTTATTTTAGTATTTTTAATGTAGTCCTATTATTTAAATTCGAAAATTTTTATATAATTTTGAGACGTGGTCAAAACTAATTTTCGTTAGTAGGCCATTATAGTTATGAATTAAGAAAATCTTTATTTCCGAATCAATCACTCAGAATTTTGAAAATGACGTTGTTTCAGAACAAAGCTATAAAATCATAAAAATCGATTTTAGTTTTTCTTCCTATATAAATTTAGTAAGAAAAAATAATTGATATCTTCGTGTCCATCTAAGAGTATTATATGACTTTTAGAAACTTCATTGACAATAAAAAAAAGTTTCAAGAATAAAACGAAATACTATAGTTAGCTTTTATACTTCTCTTCCTTCTAATATAAAACATATTTTAAAAATTTTAAATAGAAACATATTCCTTATCTTTTATGAAACCGATTAATGCATGATGTATGTAGATCTATTTTATTTTTAATCGAACTTTTTATTTTTACATTGATAAAACCGATACGGTCATTGAGAGAATTTTACAATGTTCAATATTCTGTTCGTGATGACTAAAAGATTTTTTTTGACATAAGCTATATCGATTTATTATCTCCTTGGAAATCGCTAACGTATGATTTTTCATACGCAACATCTGTTGAAATTTATTTTATTGCCAATTTATTTGACATTGAGTTAATAGGCATTCAATATAAATTGTAACTGTAACTTATCCATTAATTTTAGTTACTGTTTTATTCATTAATTTTTATTGATACATTCCATTGACATAAAGCCATTACAAGTAATCTATTTATATTGCTTATACATATATATATGTTTTTACATAAATTATTTTACAGGTAATAGACAGTCTTATAAAATACTGTAAAATGTATAAGCAAAATAAATAGACTATATGTAGTGTCTTTATATTTAAAGTCAATACAATGTATCAATAAAAATTTATGGATAAAGGTATTTTATTAGATTCTTTATTGACAGTGTAAAATTCAAACTATTATTAATAGTTTAAACATAAAATTTTAAATTAATAATACTTATATTTATTTAATTAATTAAGTTTAAGTCGTAGATCGTTTCAAAATTTTTTGATTTATCAATAAAATCAGGTTAACGTCATTGATAATCAATGAAAGATGCGTACAGTATCTATTGGTTGTAAGAATGATACAGGCCACATTTTAAAAATATTCTTTGCGACTTGAGGAAAATAAGTAGTCATTCTGTTGATTATAGAAGAGTAATGATATTAAGTATATAGCAGACAATTTAAGATATGCTTATATTTGGCAATGCCATTTTGATAAATCATCGAATGCTTAATATAAACTGTCGCGAATGGCAAAATGGCATCGATCAATCAGTGTCATACCTGTTGTAGGCAAATTTAATGTGTTGATAACGTTGAAAAGTTGATATAAAGTAAGTTAACTATCGTTCAAATAGGTTAAATTTCATAGTTCAATAAAAATGCAATTATCATTTTCGCATTAAAGTACATTTTTAAAAATACATTTCATTTTTTTATACCTTTACTGACAAGTTATTTACAACTTTTATAAAAATCCTTAAAAAATAAAGTTATATGTTTATAAAAGTTACATATCTATGATCAAATTTTCGAAACAATAAAGTATATATATATTTCTTACTTTAAAAACTCAAAATTATTTAGTTTGCTATTAAAATGTCATTTAATAAGATATCATTAATGACTATTAAGTGCTCTGTTTTTGGCTTTCGAAATTACTTTCAGAAAATAGCGTAAATAGATTAATCGATATTACATAAAAAAATCAATAATAAAATAAGTGTAGCGATCATCTAATTTCTTTAAGTGCATACTTAGAATCGTCTACATTTCCTTCGATTTCTATAAAAATAACTCAATTTATAAACTCAATACAAAATAATTTATTAATAATGTGCAAACGTTGGTTAAAGTATGATTTAAAAAAAGCATACTTTAACCAACGTTTAACCAAGGAAGATAATGGTTAAATAACATTTAATAAGCAGTAAAAATTATTTTGTATTGTTCGAATATAAAATTGACTTATATTTAAGTTATATTGCATTTATATTCTTATAAATTGAGATAGAAACATTATATACAATTAGTGATATGCAGTGTGTAATGAAATGACTTTTTAGTATCTAACCTTAGTAAACAGTTAAGTTCTGTTTATAAACTGTTTTTAAAAATTGATATATTTTAAATTTATACCGCACATTATACCGCGCAAAAGCATTTTTTCACTCATTTTATTTTTTCTGTCCAGAAATGTCGACTTTTTAAACCATTAAATAATTTTAAAAAATGAAATTTTTAAAATTAATTTCGTGATTTTTACAAAATATAAGAAAATGAAATATAGTTTTTGAAATCTGAAACCCCCGGGCCGCGGACCGGTACCGGTCCGTGGATCAAACGGTACCGGCCCGCCCAAGGAATATTAAATTATTTCCATTTTATTTACTATGATGTATTTCCTCGGGTTTGTGCGACTTTTAATGGACGACGGAACAACAGAATAAACTGGACATAAGAAACACACTTCGGGTGTCATTGTCTCCTATTACACCCAGAGAGAACCGTCTCGTTGCAATGAAACAAGCTCAGGGTTCTCGTTGATTTAGCGTTCTAGTGAGTTAAAATGTTAAATCACATTACATTCATTTTTTGGTGTAACTGTATTTTATTTTGAAGGCATGTTTAAATACAATTAAATTAAAATTATTAAATTAAATCAATCTAAAATATAAACAATCAACNGGCAAATTTAAATTTTTGCTAGTGCTGTGGCACTGCAATCTTTGGCTATATCTTGGGCTACTCCAATATATTTTTTTGTTGGTGTGTGTGTTTTAGCTGGCAGCACTGTCACTTTTGTGTGGTGTTTTTCTGAGGATTGTGTGTCATGCTGAATCAAATGTTTTTGATACTAGATTAACTTCTAAAGTATAATTTTTTTTGTTTTTATATTTTTCAATATATTTATTTTGTTTGTAAAAAATAAAGAAATAATTTTTAACTATACAATAGCCACGATTATTATTTTAAAAGTTTACATTAGGCTTAACATCGACGAAAATTCAACGCGAAGCGAGACGCAACAGAGAAAAATTTCAACATGGGATAGGTTAATGTATTTTTTCGTACATAATCGGTTATCCGAAAAATAAGTTATACGAACAACTCCAGTCCCCAATTGATTCGGATAAACGACGCTCTACTGTATATTCATTTTTTGGTGTAACTGTATTTTATTTTGAAGGCATGTTTAAATACAATTAAATTAAAATTATTAAATTAAATCAATCTAAAATACAGTATAAACAATCAACGTCCCCCTCAGTGGGCCGCGGTAAAATTATCAAACTTTGACCAGTCCGCGGCGATAAAAAGGTTGGGGACCGCTGATCTATCGAATAAACTAATCAGAAACTTACAATAGAGCGCTGGAAACACATACGACTAAAAATAAACATCGTGCCGTGTGATGGCGGGCGGGTATTGGTGATGACTTCTAGACAGCGTGTGTACCTAATACTCTAACTGTTCGATTCTATGTAAAAATTTTAACCTTTGCGATAAAATTTTAAAAATATAACAATCGTAGAGAGCGATATGATTGTGATAGAAAATAAAAAAATAGATCGATTCTAAGCAAGAAATATTGCAATTTTAAAAATTCCTCACTAAACCATCAACCATCAACATGGAGTGATGGATCAACCATTGGGAAAGCCTTTCTCGGTTGCTTATTTAAGAATTCGGTTAAACGTTTTCAAGTTTCTGGGCAACACCATGAGATTTACATTGACTCAACGATTCTACGTTAATAAGAACTGCGAAAATATCGTATATTACGAATTACCGATAAACCCAGACACAAAATCTTGATTTTTAGCCAAACCTTCGTATCCGAAACTTTTTAACTCAAAGTCCGAATCTTTGATTAGTTATTTGAAGTTTTCGATCTGATGCAATTATATATATATATATATTTGTATTGTAATATTTATTATTATTATTACGTTGCGAATGTTATGCTCAGCTGATATTGGTACCAAAACGGACTAAAACCAAAGCATAGCTACCCAAACAAGTGTAACATTAAGCTGTGCTATTGGTATGTATAAACGTCTAGAAACTTCCTAACAATGTGACATGGGTTTAATATTACAGCTTTCTGTAGTATTTTATTGTACAGTACAGTCTATGTGTTGGAAGTTGGAAGCAATAAAATTTGAATTTTATCAAGTAATTATTTTGGGAAATTCTGCTTGGCGATACTCTTCTTACAATTTGATATTCGTTTACCTTTGACGTCTTTTTATTTTTGTGTGTGTGTTCCACCGTTACACGTACAAACATAACGTGTTTGTGCGTGTATTAATATGTTTGTGCGCACGCTTAATAAACATTATAAGAATATACTGTATTATATATAAAACTATAATATTATATTTTAAATAATCAGCTTATAATTTGAATAATATGTTTATATATTTATTGTAAATAGAAATATGTTTATAGTTTTATCAGAAATTTATTTAACACCTTTTGTACAAATGTTATTTATGAATCGTTTTATAAATAACATTCAGAACGAAAAAAGTATGGATGGATCACTTGTAAATTCACTTGTTGTAAAAATATTTTATTCTTTTTCAAGAAAACATAAAGAAAAATGTTCTATTTTATGAAAATATGACGCTAAATCGAGTAGTGACATTTCATAGAATTGATTTAAAAAATAAAGTATCAATAAATGTCGATAGTTCTTAATTCAAGATCATTAATTATCTTAGTCTTTAATGGAGATCACTTGTAAGAAATATTTCAAATTACGTAACGTCAAAAATTTTAATGCCTTTCAATCATCGTTTTCTGGCAGATTTACATGTAGAACTACAGATACCAATATATCATTATATGATAATGAGCGAAGTATTATTATAGCTTGTTCGGATTCTTACAGAAAGGAGAAATTGCATAAATTTATTGGATAAAAATAAAAATTACATAAAATAATGTAAAATATTGCTAGAAATAATAAAAATTAGGTATAAAATATATAAATGAATGTAGAGTATTTTTAACGTTAATTATTAAATAATAGTTTCAATTTATTTCATTTGTTTTATATTTTCTAATTGCGTATGATTGTTTTTCATTCTGAATGTAAGATGTATCTCTTTACACAGACAATGATTTAAAAAAGTGCGTCTTAGAATAGAGAAAATATAATACTATTTATGATACTACTATATCTCCTGCATCGTGGCAAGCATAAAAGTAAAGATATAAATTTTGTGATAATCAAAATTTTATTATAAAAATATTAGGTAAATAAACATAATCTTTGAATTTTATAATATCTATCGTAATTATATTACTTTTAAATATTCTTAAATCATAATTATGTTTATCCACAAAATTTCTCAATGAAAAAATCTATTTATGAACACTTGAATATTTTTAATTCATCTTTCATATTCTCAAACTTTTATCATATAATTATCATTTTTCTATTGTTGGCAATCATATTTTTATTTCTAAAAATCAAGTTTTATAAAAACGACGTTTATAAATTAATAAATTATTTTCTCCTGTGTATGTACTGTATATATATTATTGAATGAATATTTTATTTTTAAAATTTCATCTACATTTTTGTCATCATGTGAAATTTTACGAGAGATTGAATTAATCATTCTTTTATAAGACAGATTATATTAGTTAATTGCGAAAATTATTATATATATTTTCGAAATTTTCATTATAAGTATTTCATTTTCACTTTGCTAATGACAGATTAAATAAACATTTTTAGTTATTATTTTCATTTATTATTTGAGCATTTACGAACATATTTTTCATATTGTATTTACAATCATTTTTATATTTTATACTAATCATGTTTATTTAGTTTCAATATTTAAAATATACTAAAAAGGTTCTTTTTTTAATGAAGGAGAAATAAGAATTCGAAATTATTTTATTCTGACGATAATTTCGACGTATTGCATTCTGTTAAGCAGGCAAATAAATTATATTTTTATTAAAATTAATGAAATTTGAAGATTTGAATACTTAGCTTACTGAAGAAATATATACTTTGTGAATATCATAAAAAAATTTGAAAAAATTTGTAAAAAAGAAATAATAATAATAATAAGGCAGCAGTCAGAGCCGTATTTAGACATTTATCATCATGGTTTGGGAGTGTGAAGGCCGATTTTTCCGACTGATACCTATGGCTAATATCTATTGTTCATACAAAATATCAGTTAAGAAGGCTGGCTTTCTTTGTCCATTCTCCCCATTCCTCGTACGCCTTCTTTATCCCGCTGTAATTCTCTTAATTCCGAAAAATGTATATTATGTTTTGTTTTAGTAGCGTCTGCCCAAACTGTGACAAAAAGTTTCAAGCTATTCATGCATTTGTTAAACCAAATTTAGTTTATTAATTAAAATAAAAAAGAAAAGAAAAATGCAAATGAAGTCTAGAAAAGTTATTGAATAGCCCACATAGTGTACCAATATGTCCAAACAAAGTTCTGGAAAATCAGCCATTATGCTTTATTTAATTTTTGTGCCTGTAATTTTGATTTTACATGTTTAATTTGTTACTCTTTCTAATCTAATTAATTATTAATGAGTTATTTTATTGGGCTGCAATTTTAAAAAAATATAGACTTATAAATTCCTACTGTCGTCTGTATGTCCTTCATTAATATCGAGAAGGGTGTTAGATAGAAGAAAGTTGAGACCAGAAATGGAAAGCATAGGAGCAGGCAGAAAGCCCCGATTAATTATATAAAACTTCCGATCAAGACCGAAAGTTACGTGAATTCAGTTCAAAAATTTCCCTTGAATGGAGTTACATAAGCTTAACTATGGTCTTATCAGGTAAAGTATGATGAACATGGGCAAGACACTACAAATTTGAGATTGAGAATATATATTTTAAATTGAATAAATTTAGAATATAATTAAAAATTGCAGCCTGGCATTGTGAGGATGTCACAATAAACAAGTATTTATTTAATAAACAATTTTTAATCGTATTTTTAATTTAATTTATTTAAAATACATGCACTCCACTTCAAATTATTAGTAGTGTCTTACCCCTGTACATCATACTTTTCTTTTAACAATAGAGTCGTGCCGGTCACCTATTAACTGCTTTCAGGGGAAGTTTTGAATTGAAAATACGAACTTTCGGTGCAAAAGCGAAGTTTGTATATAGTTAATCGGGGCCTCCTGCCCTAACCTGCCCTAAGGTTTTCATATTTGGTTCATTTTTCATCTATCATCTAACTCCGTTCTCGAGATTAAGGAAAGACAATGGACAGACGTATGGACGGACGGCAGTGGGAATTCATAGGTCAACAATTTTTTAAAATTGCAGCCCAATAATTGTTTAAAATTGAAGACTTCCTGAACATTAGTCCTTATAGAATATATTTACATTATTTCAATTGTATGCTAGAGCAATTCGACGATATACGTCTTTATAAGATTAATTGAAATGGCATTTGTTATTTTATTTCCAAATTAAGAATTTTATTACACCTAAGACCATAAAACGAAAAAGGTATTTTAAAAATCAATCGACTAAACTTTATTTTTATGTTTTATTGACAATTTAAAATAAAATGTGAGATTCAAAAGATTTTCGCATAAAGCTAATAAAAATCCATAAAATAGTTCATAAAATACTTATCGATCTACACATAAAAACATTTTCGGTCATAAAACTTAAATATTTATTCGTATAATACGCGTCGAAGTTTCTCATAATCGGATTCAAGGATAGGGTTATAAGAGCTCAAGTACCCCAGATTAACACATACAAAAAACAAATTGAAATTTATTTGTTCGAACTTCAAAACATTGTTCTTAAAAACATTTATGATGGCAAATATGATTTATAGAACCGTCTGCAATACAATCGTCTCGCATTATGTTAATAAAAAGTATTTAAGAATTATTCGAATATTTTTGAGTTAATACACTTCTGTAATAGCTTCTGCACTACTTTTATTGCATGAATTTCTTCATTGGTTAATCAAATTTTTTCACAAACAAAGCAGTCGAACGAAACGTCTTTCTTAAACAAATAAGAAATAAAATAGCAAATGCTTATTTTTAAATATACAGTAATTTCATTGCAATCATTTAACTCATGATTATTACATGTAAAAATTCTCGCGATTTAGTACATGATATATTAATATATTATAAGATTATTATAAGATAATTAAATACTGCACCCCATTTTCCAAAGGCATTCTTTTTTAATTCAGCACATTTCTAATCTACTTTATTGAAAAATAAAGTACTATAATTTTCATACAATAGGTGTGTAAAATGTATTTTGTTACAAAAATAAAAAATATTCAAGTATAAACAATAGTGCAACAACTATACTGTACATTTCCTAAATAGAAATATATTATATACAGTACATTTACCGATGTAAAGACTCATCGCATTTTAGATCGTATTTTTCGTGAAAAAGTGTATCTTATACGCCGGAAAATATGATATATTATTTTATATTTTAATTTTTCTCTTTGAAGCAAATGAGAAATCGAATTTGGATTCTCTCTATTCATGATAAATACTTGCAAGTTTTGTGAAAAGACAGTCAATTCTTTGAATTTGCTTTGTTATAGATTTTATAATATTTAACAACAAAGTACTTCAGAAAAAATTAAAGATTTCACAGGAACACAAAAATTATAAGAAAATAATTTGCTTTTAATACTTTAAGTTAATTTTATGACGAAAAAAAAAATGCATTTCTTCTCTTCTTTTGGACTATTTAATTGTGTATTGCTGAAGCAACAACTACAAAAATTTATTTACAATTGACTTAAATAAAAATTCAATATTTAAATTATAATTCACTTAAAATAACACTTTATATAGTTAATTTATTTATAACTAATTTAAAGCCATCTCTATTTGATTCCTAAATTTATCAATTAGCCTTTAATCCCTATATATATATAGGAACCTTCAATATAAAATTATGTACTCCAAATACGTAGTACATAATTTTATATTGAACGTTCCTAAGACAAATTCTAATAATACTAAGAGTAAAATTACATTAATTAGAATGTTTGAGTGATTTTCTTAAAATATAAAACGATTACTCATTACATTTTAAGATAATTTACAATATTTTAAAATTAAATTATATCTGGTTTGATAAGTTTTGATCAAATTTTAAATATTTTTATAATTGAAATAATTTTCAAAAATTAAAGAATATTAGCGTTACCAAATCATTGCTATCTTACGAAAATCGAATACTTTAGTCGTCTTTTTAAAATGATTTCTTTACTGATTCAATGATAAAATACAAAATAACTTATTAACCGAAAACTGGATAACGGTTTTGTGATATTTCCAAAAAAATAAACTTTTACGTAAATAAACTTTTAAATTCAAAGCGTCCTTATGAAATTATTGTACATTTTATAAATACAATCTATATTTTCGAATTCATTTCTTTCTATTCTAAATTAAAAAATAGTTGAGCGTAGAAATGGTTTATTGGTTAGTTTATTTGATAGAATAAGACAATATAAACACAGGTACGATCTGCCAAGGTGGAGCTTTTCGGAAGAACTTTCTAACATTTAAATAAGGTCGGTTTCTCCTATTTATGTGTTAGTTAGGTGAAGAAAATCTGGAAAACTCCAGCCCGTTGATGAGGCTCGAACCCTTGACCGGTGTTCAATATTTTTATCCAGTCGGGCAGTAGAGTGGTGAGCGAGCACAGAATGGAATTACTCGACTGATATGTTATAATGCAAAGATACAAATTTAATTTTGTGTTTTATGCAGAGAAAACATTTTAAAAGTTTTAAAAACTAAGTTAGCAAAAAAATTTATCTTAATTTTATATGAAATAATTAAAAATATATCTTTATTTTTCATTATTTTTCAAAAATTTATGGCTTTATTAATTTAATAAAACAGAAAAGTTTAAATTTCGATTAATTTTATTCTGGTTTCAAAATTTTTATAGTCTCTTAGCGTGCAAACAATATCATTTCGCGTGTGGCAAGTTTGCTACAACGGTTTATAGCTACAAGATTAATTATACATAACTTTACATGTACAAAATTAGTTAATTTCTAATTTTCTTAACTCAAAATTTCCTAAATTGGAGGGCGCGCCTTCTCCCTGGAGAGAAATGATGCTAAAACAGTATGAAAAAATCAATTTTTATTGTTAAATTTAGTCGTAAATTCAATTTTTATGTTACATTAGATCATGTTTTCTGTAAAATTGTTAATAAAAATAATAAATAAAAATTGAATAGAATTTCGTTAAGAAATTTTTAAAATAATTATTCAGCAATAAAGTGGATTATAAAATATATGTATATTCCTATAGATGTCAATATAATTAAATTTTGCAGATTTAATTTCTCATTAAATATGCAAAATCATTTGAAAAGTTTAAGACGCAATCATTTTAGGCGAGTAAAAAATAAATCCAATATCATTTTCATGTTTGATAAAAATTCTGAATTTCTATCAATATGATAAAACGAAATATATGATAACAATTAACTAGTGGCTATGTTAAGTGCTCTATTCAAAAAACTAATGAACCAAATAGAGCTACTACCAAACTTGGTCTGCATACTTTCCTGGCCATGGGATTTCGATTTTGCAGTTAAAAAGTTTAGTTCCAAGATTTCCCAATAGGAAGAAATTTGGCGCCAATGTCGGTGAAATTAGACAGGTTATCAAAGAAAAATTGAAACAAAGTGTTGCAGCTTAGTGTGGCAGCTTAGTGTGGCAATTACAGATTTTGTGAGTTGTGACTCTCTTCAGGTTACATTATGACATGGTAATTTTATAAAATTGCACATATGGAAATGCTCAATAAATCAGATTGATGGTTCTACTGTACGTGCCCTCTATCTTTCTGTTCTAAAGCATACATTCAATAAACAACGTACTCGACGGAGGAATGCAACTGACTTAAATGCAATTGTTTCACATGCAGCAAAATTTTATCTTTTAAGACAGCTAAGTAAGTAACGTTGCTCTGATAAACGAGATTGTTCCCATAACAAAAATTCAGAAGGCGTTAATATATATATGGCCAATGATGAAGGAACCTTCACCATTATGATTTTTTGGGTTATGCAAGAAAATTTGTTGATAAACATGTGGGTTTTCTCCAGACCAAACACGGCAGTTGTAACTGTTAACCATACCATTCACATAAAAATGTGTTTCATCGATTCATAGAATTTGCCAGAGCCATGAATCAAAATTATTTCCTCTGGGCATAATTACCAAGAAGCAATTTGTGACTATGAAATATCCTGTACGGATAAAACTGCAATATTTGCCAGAAAATTTTCCGTCCTATAGGATAGAGCGACCAATCGCACATTACAACTGCCTTGATAATTCTCCATTTACTGCTCTATTAAAGCGGTTATAACTTCTTTTCGCCATTTCTACCGGTTTGAGACTTCTTCCTCTTTCACATTGAAATAATGGCATATCCAGGATTTTGAGAATATGAGTGAAGCTCAAAGCAGATTGGAGGAACCAAGACACGTTTCTCCTGTCGTTTTTTCGGAGAATGTTACTCAATTACCTTAGAATTATTTTAGTTACGTAATATTACCGAACTAAAATAATGCAAGATGCATTCTTCTATTTGTATTTATTTTAAAGTAATACAAATGATTGCTTTGGGGTCAAGGGGATGCTGCAGTCCAAAAGCATTCCCCTGGATGCACCCCTGCATTGAAAGTTCCCGTTTATGCCAAACATAAAATCATTTTACTGAAATTAGTAACTGTCTGAGTAGCTTTCTCAAAGACTTTAAACATCGAAATTCCTTGGGTGCAGGTAGCACTAACATTACTGCTTCTTTGATAAAGTTTAACTAATAATGCGCGATCAAGTAATGTAAAAGTATAATGCCTTGTTAATCCACATTGAACACGTTTTGCAACCCTTTATAAAACTTAAAGTTTTCAACAACTTAATATGCAAATTTCACCAACATTAGTCACAAATTTCTGTCTAACGATAAATTTAGCAACTAAACTTTTTATTGACGAAATCGAAATTTCGTGACCAGGAAAGTATGCAAACCAAATTTTATCGCATTTGGTTTAATACTGTAGATTTTTATACACAGACTGGACAACTTCTGTTTAATTATAATCACGCTACTATATCTATTATAAATCATGTTAAATTTTGAAGGAATCAACCAATAAAAGTAACAAAATGGCTTAATTTTTAAGCAGAATGATATAGGAATACAGACAACCAGATGGTTGAAGCTACCAAGATGTCAGCCTAAGTTCTGGAAGCCTAAGGTCTTCCAGAACTTAGGCTGACATCAAAATCCCAGCCCTGGAGCTGGGATTTTGAATCATAGGAATCGCTAGGAATTAGTCTATCACAGATTATTTTGGTTCTATCCTTCATCATTACTTTGGATTTGGCGAACTCATGATGGATATGATTTTAAAAATTCTGTTTGTGGCCAAAGGATGGAAAGAATCAAAAATAATAAAAAAGAAATAAATAGACAAAATTTATTTGTAATTCTTTATTTATAGAAGATTTTAAAATATTGAAAACCATTAAATTTGGAGATAAAATTCTTAAAAGAGTATGCAGACATACAAACAAATTAAAATTAGTGACGATTTTCTTCTAAAAATAAAACGAAAATTTGAGGCAACGTCTTCGATATTTAAAAAATTCTATTTCAAAATAAACTATTTAATTTTTTATAATAGTTTTATTTGAGTTAAAAATAAAATAAATTGCCGTCTTAAATTCTTAAATGTATGAGTATATACAGTACTTATATACACAGGCGTCAGCATAAAATTTTCCGGGGCGCTAAGTTTGGAGACAAGTAATTACAGTAATAAATTTTTATTTAATTATTTAATTTCTTGCGGGTTTTTCACAAGTAGACTATAGAATACACTATTGCATCAAAACGTACTATGGTCGAGGGTGTAAGATTACTTTTACAATTATAATTTGTAGAATTTTATACTCGATCCCAGGGAGGGGAAGTGCCCTATTTGTCCTCTGCACAAATCGTTTGCCCTCCATGCTTATATTTATATAAGTATACAGTATATATACCACATTAAATTACATAATGTAAACGCTTAATAAAATAAAGTACACATAAATTTATATTTAAAAATGTATTTTATTTTATTTTGACTATTTGATCTTAGGCAACTGTAAAGTGATCAGAATTTCAGAATTTTTTCTATATGTCAATCCTTTCAAATGAAAAATAAATTTGTACATTCTTCTTTTATCTATGAATAACTATAAGAGTTTACTATTTTGTAAAAATAATTACGTTGTAGAAAAATCAATTTCATTTCTTTGAACTTTTCGATAAAGTATAGATTAATAGAATTCAACATATATTTTTTTCATTTGTTTTGAAAATCTAATAGATATTTTTGACATAATTATGAATTTATAAGTAACATTTAAAAAATAAAAGAAGAAAAATATATAATGCATCTCTCCCCGGGAATATCCTTCAATTTAAGAAGTTATAGACTTATATTATATACAATTTATATGCTGTAAAAGTATGCACAATATTTTTAAATATTTCGAATTTCAGATTTTCGCATTTCTACACTCTGAATAAGAGGTAATAAATTTATTTTGGACAAAATATTAAGGCGAAATATATTGTATTGACATAAAATATCTATCTATTAATTTTCTTTATTTAAATGTTTAAATTCGAACTGAACTGAACATTTTAGGACAGCCGAAACATTATGTACAATAAAGTACGTTATTAAAAAAAATACAAAATTATTTTATTCTTTTTAAATTTTATTCTGTTTATTATAAATTTAGAGTTTGTTTCTTATTTTCCATTATCTATGATTGTTTGAAAATTCCATCTTAGTAATATTTTTGATTATCATTTCTCAAATATTAAAATAACAGTCTGTTTTCGATTTTGTTAACACTCAAAATAATTATCTTATGTATTTAATGTTTTATGTTAAATTTCAATGCTGGTAAATGAAGTTACAATACGGCTGAATTAGCCATTAGGCAAAATAAGCACACGCTTAGGACGTCAAGGAAATGGGCACCACAGAAATGTTTTATTGCCTGAATCACCGTGGACCAAGTGATAAAAAACTGCAAATGTTGCAGCTGAACCAGGGTCAATAAAAAGGGGTCCCCACAGCAAATAAAAAAATTATAATATTTGCTGGCGTATAAGACTCACTTTTTTATTTTTAAATGTATCAAAAAATGTATTTTATATTTTATTGTTGTTTGTATTTTGAATTATGTATATAGTATATGGGAGCGCCAAAATCTTTTAAGTGCTTAGGGTTTCCAAAAGTCTTAATCTGGCCCTGAAATTATTAGAAACAAATTAAATTAAACTAATTAAGACAAAAAAATTGATTTTTTTTATCTACTCTTTATTTATCTGATATTTAGCAGAAGTAATTCGGAGACTTAAAAAGATTATTCTTCATTCATATTTAGCATATTACTCTTACATTTTATTAAAATTAAGTAATATGAACCTGTACAGTATTGTACATAAAGAACAGTTTTTATTTTAAATCTCGTATTATGAATCCATATTATTAGAAATAAGCATAAAAATGTAATAGTACATCTAAAAATTACTTAATACTTTGCATATTACTTTAATCAAGAATCTAAATTTTATTTGCATCTCTTAATTGAATTTAATTATTTGTTTTTTACGTTTTTTACAGTATCTTGTTCTTTGTTTCTTAATAAAGAATATATAATAAGGCTGTAACTTTATTACAACTTAATTTTAATGGATTTGTTTCTGTTTTTTTGTTATACTGTATTTGTCTAAATAAATGATGAAAAATAACTGTTTATTTCAGAAAATGCATGATTTAATTATAAAATTAAAAAATTATCACGGTTTTTAATTATATTTAACGTATCTTCGGCCTTTATCATTTTAAATCTGTAGATCTAGAATTATAAATACGTCTTTAGAAAATGTTTTAATTTTAAAATTACATGAGAAATATGTAATTTTATTGATTATATTATCTTACAATATCTTGTATCAATATATTATAAAGATCGCAAAATTCGTATGCAGTAGATTGTGTGTCTGTTAATTGTTAGGATTCACTAAAATGATATCAACGATTGTCATGGTTTAGCTTTTCGAAATCCAGATTTAACGACACGATAATTCTCTGGGACTTCTGAAAGAGAAAATTTTGCAAATCCTCAACTTAAGACAGTGAAAAATCTAAAAACAACTATAGGAGATTGCTTTAACTGGTAACATAAAAGATGATGTTCGGAATGCAAGGAAAAATTAAAATTTAAGCATAGAATTGAAGGAAATACACAAATAACTTCCAATTGAACATGCATAAAAACTACTTTGTGGCTGTTCTGTATATAAAAGTATATATTAAATTATAAATTTTTGTTTATTAAAATATTCACATTTTTTTCTGAACAATTTGCTATCATAAAGTAGTACATTTGATCACTATTACTCTATTAGCTAAAGAATATTGTTGAATTATTCTTGCATAATTTCATCATTTATTATTATTATTAGTTCAATCACTAATCAACTAATAATGGTAAAAACTTTAAGAAAAACAGTATCTAAAACGATAAAAGTTATTTTGAATGAACTCAATAAAATCCAAATTTCACACAATATTTTTATTTTCATCATTTTCTCCTCTTTAGGGCCAGAATAAACAACCGGAAATAATGTCAAAAAAGAAAGTTTTTTCAGATAAATAGATTCTACCCCCTGTCAATTCGAAGTTAATATTTTATCGATATACTAAAGTATCTCTTTAAATAGAATATCTCAATCAGATAGTCACATAAATCTATATAATATATATTTTATGTAAATTGTCCAACTATTTGAATGTAATAAATATTTACTGTAGTTCATATTCAATCAGGTTAGCGTGAACCAACAACATTTTTACACTTTTATGTAGGATTTAAACAAATATGTGCATAGAATGTAGGAAAATAATGCTTTACAGAAATTTTAAAGCGTTTAGAGAATTTTTAAACCGATTAGTATTTATTAAAAGAAAAAAAGAAGAATTATTTCACCCTCACAACAATTACGATTATTTAAAAGACGGAATATGAAATAAGTATTAATTGTAGTGGTATATGATTAAGGTAGTTCAATTACATTTATCTATTGGAAATTACCCTTTCGACATTAGTTATGAGCAGTATCACCAGGTAGCGCAAGTTCGGTACAGTGTTATATAAACCATCGCTATGACAACCGACACGTGCCGGCCAAGGGCATCTGAAAAGGTAACGAAGAGGTATACTGACAACATCCAGATATGTCATCCATCTACGGAAGGGTAAGATGCACTGTTTTCATTTCCCCCCTTAAACAAATATTAGGAAGTTAAAATAATTCATTTGTTTTCATGTTTCATTGTCGAGTTAGTACTTTATTAATAAAGGCAAAAATAATTTATTTCTATACAATTTTACTTAGAAAATCTTAATATTATTTTATGTATTATAAATTAAAATTGATATATTTCTCGTTTTATTATTTAAATTATAATTCCAGTTTAGTGAATAATTAATGATTGCGGATACATCGCTATGTGTATGAATGTGTTCATGTTCACATGTATTGCATCTTCATTATCATGATCAATTTTCCCATAGCGGATTAATTTATCTGAAAGTCTAAAGCCAATCAATTTCGAAGATTTCTTAATCCTCTGTATACATGATTACTTTTATTTAAGGCCCATTGAGATTGACAACTTTAGCAAGTGTTTATTTTGGTCATAAGATAATTAACCATTGGATATTCTCTCATGTAGGCTTCAAAGAAGTGGAATTCTACGAAACAAGAGGACATTTTGCGTATTAAGTATATAGTCATATAGTGTAAGAGGTCGTCGAGCCCATTTAACGATCAGAAACAACACGCTTGGTTTAATAACCTACTCACTTATAGCAAATGTATCGACAAAGTTCTATTAAGATATTAATCAGTTACACTTAAAATTATTTTCAGAAATAAGGCTAAAATTTCTAGGCTATTTTAGGAATTATCAATTGTCATTACAAAAAAAAAGAATAAAAACGTTTTCCTCATTAATACAAGGTTAAAACAGTGATGATAATTTTAAACATAATTAATTAAAGAGCTGATGCTTAACTAAGTTCATTTATTGGAGTGAAATATCTTGTTAAGTTATTTTTGCTTAATAAGCCAGCACTCCACCTTTCCAGATATTATCGTCATCGATTCTTCTGGAAATCATTTAAATAAGTTATATACTATTTAAAGCCACGAATGTAAATTTTTAAAGAGCTGTTTCTAATGCTTTTTAAAGTGTAGCTTTTGAGAAATTTAATTCTGTTATAAATTTTATATTAAATATACAACTACCTATTCTAATTTTATTCAAATATAAACTATTGAAGCTCGTGTTTTTGCGTTTTTATAACTGGAAAAAATTTTAAAACAATTCGTTATAGTTATCAATATTTATTAATAAATTTTAGATCTATTCAATATCTGAAATGGAAATCAATAAAACTTTTGATTTTGGTTCTCATTCTATATTCTTACCAGACGTCTCCGTAATTCAGTATAAAATTGTGTTGTGGATAAAGATTTCTCTTACATTTTATACGAAATTATTATTTATATATGTAGAAACTTTCTGACATTGTTGATGAATATTCTCAGAAAATCTGAGAGTATTTTAATAACTATTTAATATTACTTGATGTTATTATATTCATTAGGGTACCATTCAACCATCAGACAATTTCAATTCAGAAAGAGCAGCAGCTAAATTACGGAGGGCCATGAAAGGAATTGGTAAGTTCTGAAATAAGAATCTAATTTGGAATTTTAATAATTGTGACATTGTAACTTGACAATGGAAAAAGTAAGTAGCTTCGCTCTCCGCAAAAATATCATATATCAAATGCTTTATTTATACCAATAAACAAGAAATTTGATATTTTGTGGGGTCAGATAAGAACAGACAGATAAACAGATTTAAAAAATAACTATTATTTTCATTAAAAACAGATAAAGTTTAACATTGAGAAATATACAATCTAAATTAATGATAAGCAACCTTTCCTGAATGCAGGCTACATGCATTTTTTTTTCTTACGGAGTTACAGACTTTTAAGCCTGCTGAGTATTAATATATTTGCTAAGTACACTGTACTCCATTACACTGGCTACAAAAATAAGAAATGCTAATTAGTAATATAGGCCTATTATAGTGTATTCTCATCATTTCACTGGTCAAGTTTAGTTTGAATGTTCTTCGTCACGAATATCAGCTTAATTAGGGTTGTACTATGACACTAAGCAGAAAGCAAAAAAATAAAATTACGTTGATCAAGCTCTAGGGGCGCAATTTTGGACTTCAAGGGCCGCATGAAGTTCGTGGATTGCTCATGACTGATGTAAGCTTTTTCTATATGTAGCTATTATTTTTCAAAATTTATAATCTATGTTATTGTAAATATAATGAATAAAAAATCTCGATAACTTAAAGCATTATTCTATAGAAAAATATATTTTATGTTAATGGTTTCTTCAGGTACAGATGAAAGGATAGTTATCGACATTTTAACTAATCATAGTAACGATCAACGACAAGAAATTAAAGCGAAATACCAATCTATGTATGGTCGAGTAAGTTATTAATAATTTCTTTTCATGTAAAGATTACAAATAAATGATCATAAATGTTATCAATCAAGTAAGTTATATAATTCTATTGTTAAAATTATCTATAGAATATTAGTTATTGATTTATCGGGACCTATCTTAAAAGGTGCAATTTTTATTACATTTAGGATCTAATCGAAGATCTAAGAGCCGAGCTTGGTGGTCATTTTGAAGATGTTTGCACAGCTTTATTAATTCCGAAATATGAATATTTGGCAGAATGTCTTTATAGGGCCGTCAAGGTATTTAACATATTATTTTCAAAATTGATAGATAATTTAATTTAATTGAAATTTTTGCTCAAAATCTTTAGGCTTCAAGATCTGTAGACTTAAATAATATTAGGGCTACGTTTAACGGCTTAAAGTTTTAAAATATAACCGATTTAATAATATGTTTTTGTGTTTATATTTTAAACGATTTATCTTCTCTTCATCACAATAAAGTAATAGATATAAAACGTAATTTTTCTTGGTTAATGTTTACACAATGAAAGCATTCAATCGCCCACGCTGTAAGTTATATTTTCATTTTATCACTCGTCGTTGTTTGCTTATCATCGATAATGATAACTTACTATGGTGCATTAATTAATTTATGTATTTCATTTGATAATGACTACGTAAAGTTCCTTGGAAATACTACATAGGTTATTTACTGTAATCTGTTTCTTGTTCATTTTCTAATGACTAGGAAAACGTGTAATAAAAATTACTAGGAAGTGTATAGGAAAGTGAACGGTGAAATGAATTAGGAATTAGAAGGAAAAAGTGATTTGGCATTGTTCATTTCTACATCTCTAAGAAACCTGTTAAAAACTCGGTTAATGTTTAACAGTTGTATTGTGTTATCGACGACAATGACGAATAGCAAAATGTTAATTAATCAGTTAGTTACCTTTTTTATTTTTTGTTCAAGAGACATATCGATGCATTTAGGCTGCAAAATTACGACCACAAGTCAGAGTCAAAAACTTTTTCTACCAATAATTTCTTTTTAATTTGATATTCTATAGAGATGATTGGTTGGACTTGTTGTTGACACTTATTACCCTCTTAAGGAAACATAGAACATCAATGACTGATCTCCCAGTTGTCTAATTCGACCTTAATAATTAAAATAGGTTATTTGTTTAACTTGTCGTTGACGTTCAGTGTCGCCTTAATTTCACACTGTTTCCTCATTTACAAGTTTCTGTGAAATTTCAAATTCGCCGCGTAATGTGCAAAGAAAAGATTACTTTATTTCTAAACTGAAAGTTCTAAAATTTTTATACAGTAGTAACTTTATTTTGTTTTATAGAGTATTTTTATTCTGTAATTTTATAAATTATAATGTTCAATATTTATTTTTAAAATTTTCAATTACTGTACAGTAGACCCCCTATAACGCGGGTTCATATAATGCGGATTCGTATATCGCGGCGAAAAAATTGCGACCGTATTCGTATAAAGACGCTAAAGTATTCGTATAAATGCGGTAAAACGTCATCGCCGACTCGTGTCGCGACAGGATTGGTCGAATCTGGACCAATAGTGGACGAGCAGCCGAACTACGTACACGCTACTTACACGAGTTTAGGAGGGTAAGTTGAATTTACTATCGTCTGTACAGTATATAGGCCTAAATTAGGTACTGTAAGTCTAATACAGTAATGTAATTTTATACATTTCTTGTGAAAAAAACATTTCTTATTCAACGGTCATAAAAATTATTTCTATTAATGATGTTTCCAAAGTTCAGCGAATTTTTCGCAGAAAAATAACTTATCAGAAATCGCGGCCGCCGTTTGGTGCGCTGCTCCGCGACGAAAACAAGTTTAAGCAATGGCGACGTCGAACGGTGCACACTCGGTAAGTAATCCTACAATTTTTTGTTTATAGCATAGTTTATACTAATTATTCCCAAAAAAATATACGTGTTTTGGAAATGTTGAGTGAAATTAGTCTAGAATCGATTAATTTTATGGAAGAAAACCTTTCAAACAGCCGTAGTCCGTAAACTGCACACGTGCCGGGCTGTGATTGGCTCGTGTATTTGAGGATTCGTACAACGTGAAATTCTTATAAAGCGGAACGTATCTACCACGTTATAGGGGGGTCGACTGTATTTATAATTTTCATTGAAAAATATAAATTACACGAATTTTTTAATAAGCGATTTATTTTGAAATACAGTATAGCTCTGTAAAATAAAATCGCAACTGATATTTTGTTTTTATATCGACAGTATTTATCTTTAAATGTCATTGTTAAAGAAACTATAATGCTAAACGAGCGTTGATGGTATCGATGTTTACTTAAACGTCATTTAATACTATATAACTACTAATAAAACTCAATATTGAAAAACTAAGCTTATTTTATATCAGAAACACTTATTGATGAAAGAACAGAGGATAGAGATTTCATAGAATGTACAGTATAATCTGTTTAGCAAAACCCCAGAATTTAAATACTCGGTTATATCGGGTTGCTTTTTTTTGTCTCCCGACAAGCGCGATATAACGAGGGGCTACTGTATTTGAATTCAAGAAAAGTGGTATTCATTGCACATCTCTAGTCTTTAGATTAAAATATGCTGGATGTCGGTAAAAGGAAAAAATAAAAAAATTTAAAAAAATTAACTATGCAATAGCACAGTTTTGTATTTTAATTGTAAAAACAGAAAATGTTTTTAATTTGTGAGACAAATTTCCAAAAATGTTGTTAAAATATTAGGCAAAACTAATGCATTAAATCTTAGTTTTGTTAAATTGTTATAAAGCATTAGTTAACGATATTGTTACTACAGTATTTGAATTGTGAAGACAGGCAACAAGAAAACTTCCTGGTTGAAAAGATCCAATGATTGAAGGTTGAAGTCAGAAATCGTGACATTCATCAAAAATTATTATCTTCGTAGTATTTCTAATTTGTGATATTTAAATTAATAAATGATGATAATTTCATTAAAATTTCGTAAATATAAAATGATATAAGAAAACACCTAATTAAATTATAAATAAAAATAATTTATAAAAAATTTATAAAAAATTATAAAAAACATATTTATACATATTTATAAAAAAAACATTAGTTTTTTTTAACTGTTAAAAAAACTGTTAGTGTCAACATGGGCAAAAAAATTTAATGTTAAAAAAATACTACCTATATAATTCTATTATTAAAACCCGGACACCACTAGCAGATCTATAAGTTACCTTGATCAATTAATTAGAAAACTAATAAGTAAGACTAAAATATAAAATCTATATACACTTTCTAACCTCTGCAGAGTATTCTAAATCAGAATTTTATACAGAAAAACTAATAATTAATGGGTAGATAATGTGTTGTTGCGCATTTATATACATAAACAATGTATCATCCTTCTTGTTTAAAAGAAAATGTAACATTAAAATTGCTTCTCATTTTAATACGTTATGGAAAAGTTTTTATTTAAAATATATTATGTATTAAGTGTAATTTATTCTGTAAAAAACACACTTTAGACTTACTGTTGAACAGAAGAGGTTTTTTTGTAGCTAAATTGCTCCTCTTACTGATCATTTAGTGCAGGAGTCACCAATCAGTGGTCCGTGGTGAATGGTTCGCGAGAAAATTTTGGTGGTTTGTGAAGAAATTTGGATAATGATCAACTAAGGTTACGCAAAGTATTACGAAAGAAATACAAAATGCTTGGTGATTTTTCTCACTCATTGGGGGTTTATTATTCGAATTATAAACCAAAGACAAAATGACTGTTATCAATAAATAATAATGTCAATAAATCAATAAATAATGTTGTGAGTGCGATTGTCCTTCGTGGAAAAGAGCCAAGAATCTATAAATTTATTTCAAACAAGCAGCAACAAACTTCACATTAATTTGTTATAAACAAACAAGTGAATTTCATATTAATAAAGTAAAATGAAACTTTGATGATCATTATTCTAGCGTTTAAAAAATTCACGAGTGGTCTGCGGAATTCAAAATTGAGAGTTTAGTGGTCCGTGAAGTCATAAGATTGGCGACCACTGATTTAGTGTATAACAATGTAATCTATATTAAAAGTCAGTTCTCATTTAATAAATGAGATAACTCTTATAATTTTAACTCGTTTAATAAATGAGATATAATTATCATTAATATTTAACTTATCTTTATAGGGGGCTGGTACAGACGAAAACTGTATTATTGAAATTTTGTGTACTCACGAATGCTGGGTTAGTATTTCAATAACATTTTCACATAATACTAAATTTTTTTTCAAATGCTGTATTTCAATATGGATCATTTGTTTGAATTTCAGGAAATAAAAGAAATTCGAAAAATTTTTCGCGAAGGTGAGTAGTTTAATATTAATAGGCCTATTATTATTATTTCTTACTCGTACTATTCCATATTAAAATAATTTTATCAGATAAAACGTGTATATGTTTCGATATTAAAAACAATTATGGTCTAATTAAAGAGAAAATCATTGTAAATTTTTTAATTCACAAATCGGTTACATATTTTGCTTATATTTTGATGGTAGGGGAGATCGGGGCAAGATCGGCATGTTAAGCTTTACTTAAATTTTGTGTAATAAATACTGCTGTAAACTGAAAAAAAAAGCTTTGCATATTGTCTATTGGAATGTTACCTTACAATAGAACTGGTTAAAATCAGTTTGGAAATAAAAATAATTAAAATAATTACAACTTTACAAGAAGAGAGAAATTGACGAAGTTGCCCCGGGTATAGGGGCAAGATCGGCAACTTCTCTCTTTTTGTAAAGTTGTAATTATTTTAATTATTTTTATTAAAGTTGCCCCTGGTATAGGGGCAGCAGTAATGGAGCAAGATAGACACGTATATAAAATTATGTTATTAACAATGTATAAGTTGGAATTCACTATTAAAACAAAGAAATACAAATCCAACACCCATTTAATATTATTACAACGAAATGCAAGTTCAAAGACATATATACATGAATAACAAATGCAAACATGTTTTCATTTATCATCTGTTTGATTTTTATCCTTTGCTTCTAATGTGGCTTTATGTTGCCGATCTTACCCCGCTAGTCATGATTTCGAAACATTAAGTACAACCCTGAGAACAGAATGCCAAGCCACGATCTGGCCACGTGAATAAGTTGAAGTTACATCCTTCTAACAGGAAAAGTAACTTTCGTTATCATGGAATTATAACAAAACCTGCCAATTCAATATAAATGGAAAAAAAATATTATATGGAATTGAACGAAAATGAAAATTTGCTTGATAATTCAACTACGCTTGTTGGAGAACAATAAAAACACTACACTCAACAAGCCACCAATAAAACTCAACTGCCTAACCTATAACCAAAGTCTCCTTTTAATTTGTTTTTTAAAAAAAGCGCTTGACAAACTTGCCCCGCATGCCGAAGTTGCCCCGATCTCCCCTATATAACAGCAATTTGGAGCACAAAACTCAAGTGTTTTCACAGGACAGAAAATAACTGTTCAGAAGGTTAGTAGCAATGATAATATAGAGTACTGTATACAGTTAGTTGGATCAACAATGATGAATGACACTGGAAGAGGGACAGATGATGCTTCACATTTAAATCAAACTGGGTGTGGTTGTTAGGAGAATGTTAAGGTTAGTAACTATAGTTAATAGATTCAATCACTTATTTTTAAAAAATGTCAAGTATACTCTCAGTTGACTGTTAAAGATAAAATGGCCCGAGTAGATACATTGTAGAAATTATTACTAAATTAAAAATTTCTATAAAGTATAGCAACCAATTGCGTAACTTTCCCGGCCAAAACACTTATATTATTAATTATTATGAAATGACAAAACGCTTAATTTTGATGATAGAAATGAGTTTTACAAAAAATATTGTAAATGTTAATAACGAGCAAAATCTTTGTTTAGGCCGACCCCACTCGAGATATGACACATGACTCTTCTCCATACTCCCTTGAACTTTAACCACTAAAATTTAATCGTATCGACCCCCTTATACAGAAACCTCCCTGCAAAATTTCAGAAATTTCTAACAAAAGTTACAAGAGTTATTAATCTTTAAAGTTGGTAAACGAAATTGTGCTCCCAAACACATACCAACATCCAAAGATATAGGAAAAAAAACAACCTCAAATTTTTCTACATTTCTCGACATTTCAAGGTCCCCTGAATCCAAAAATTTTCGAGAGGTCATTTTTTAATCGATGGTAATACTTTCCCTCTTATACATAATAGCCGGGAAAGTAAAAATTTCGCAGAACTACTCGAGAGAATCAAAAAGAAACAATAAATACGCACACCTTTTAATTATAATTCGAATGGTTTTGTTTCTACGATATTAAAGCAAAAACTTCAAAATTAATATAATGCTTTAGCATCAGTGCCGAATTACTCACTAAGCACCTGAGGCACAGTTCTGTTTTGAGGGGGAGGACATTGTTATAGCAACAGGGTCCAGACATGGTACCTACCAGGCGTGAACGTCACAGAAAGAGTGCATATTGTAAATAACTATTTTATTTAACTATTGTAAAAACTCGATATTTTGAGAATAAAAGTTCTTTTTTTTTGTCAAAATTATCATAAAACATAGCTTAAATAATATTAATTAATTTTTAATAAACCGAGAATTAATCTTTTTTAATTTGCGAGTTTTTATATTAATATTATCATAAATCATAACTCAAGACTTTATTTTTAAATTTCAAACAATAAACTTTATTATGACAAAGGTACATGAACTTTACAAATTATGCTTTAACAACTTTACAATTTAAAATTTAAAATGATTCTAATTTTTTATAAGCTAAGTGCGTTTAGTTTATATCATTTAATATTTTTCATACTTTTATTTATAAATTTCCAGTATTATTAAAAGTAGAAAGTTTTCTTCCCCCCACACATTTCGTTTGTTATACATCATTTTCAACTTTACAATTATTATAATATTGCATAAAACAGTGATACATTTAGCTAATGTGTCTTTCTAACACTGACAATTAGTATCCTAGTTCAAACAAAATTCAGAATTTTTCAATATATAAATGTTTTAATGCATTTTGATTTTTAATATTCAAAAACTCTTCTTCAAATCCTGTTATAGTAATGCAATTAATTTAAAATTCAAAAACCTTTAGAAATAACAGAAATAATGTGAATGGTTCGCGAGAAAAT